>NW_026111791.1:307500-337500 GCF_024679095.1 Eriocheir sinensis
TCGTACGCAAAGTGTCATCGATCATAAACAATGTTGATCTGTACATTCGTGAAACCATTAAGTATTTTAAAACATTCGATCAGTTTTCCTGGGAGGCGACGTTTCTCAAGAGAGAACATGTTAAGGGTGGAAAGCATTTCTACGTAGGATTTGTTTCCCAAGGAAGGGATCATTTTCGTTGTCCGACGCTGAACACCTTCTAATTTAGCAATATCCTTTGCATGGTGGGGAGACCAAAATTGTACCGCATATTCCAAGTGGGGTCTGACTAAACTATTGTAGAGCGGAAGTATTACATCTTTATTCTTGAATAAAAAGTTTCTTTTAATGAAGCCCAACATTCTGTTCGCTTTATTTGCTGCATCGATGCACTGATGTGAGAATTTGAGGTTTGACGCGATTTTGACCCCCAAGTCCTTGACGCATTGAACGCTTTTGAGTTTAACGTCGCGCATTTCGTAATCGAACTTCTTATTCCTCGTTCCAACTTGAAGGACCTGGCACTTGTCTACGTTAAAGGGCATCTCCCATCTATCCGACCAAGCTGAAATTTTGTGCAAATCCTCTTGGAGGTTTTGCCTGTCTTCGTCAGTGAGAACCGAGTTACCAATCTTTGTGTCGTCTGCAAATTTACTAATGCGATTATTGAGTCCAACATCCACGTCGTTGATGTAAATAATGAAGAGCACTGGGCCAAGAACCGAGCCCTGAGGGACGCCACTAGTGACCGGCGCCCACTCTGAGTTAAATCCGTCAATCACTACTCTTTGTTGTCTGTTGCGATTTAATTTGTAAAGTAATTTATGATGTGGGACTTTATCAAACGCTTTCAAGAAACCAAGATAGACTACGTCCAGTGATTTGGTTACGTCATAAACAGTGAAGAGGTCGTTATAAAAGGTTAATAGGTTTGATAGGCAGGATCTTTTGTTTCGGAAGCCATGTTGTGAGTCCCCAATTAATGAGTGGCTTTCAAGGTAGCTCACAATTTTGTCTCTAATTATGCCCTCAAGTAGCTTACCTACAACCGAAGTTAGACTAATGGGCCTATAATTACCTGGTACTTTTTTGTCTCCTTTCTTAAATATCGGTGTCACGTTAGCCTTTTTCCAATCTGAAGGAACGATGCCTTGTCGCAAGAACATATTGAATACGGTTGTGAGGGAGGAGAGTATTTCGCTCTTTGTTTCTTTGAGCAGAGTTGGATATACTTTGTCATGTCCAGGACTTTTATTTGTTTTAAGTGATTTGAGGGCTTTAAGGACTTCATCGGGTTTTATTTCAAAGTTAGGCAATGCATGCTCGGGATTTACATTAGCACTGGTGTTGGTGGTAGCGGGAGGAAGACTGTCAGTATTGAGCACCGAGGAAAAGTAATTCTTTAATAGGTTTGCAACGTGTTGGCTGTTAGTCACTAGTGCATCGTCGCTGTTTGTAAAGGGTCCAATTCCACTTCTGATCGCCTTTCTGTTGTTTATGTAACTGAAGAAGGATTTCGGATTATTTTTACAGTTGGCTGCAATAGTTTTTTCATATCTACGCTTTGCCTGATGCACTAATCTGTTTACTCGTCGCCTGGCATCATTATAGAGTCTAATGTTTTCGGGCGAGCTTTGTTCTTTCTTTAATCTGTAAAACAGTTTTCTCTCCTTGACTGAGTGTTTAATTTCGCTATTAAACCAAGGTGGGCTTTTATTAGTGTTAATTCGCTTCTCGCACAAGGGGACAAATGTATCCTGCTGAGTGAGTAAGTGATTTTTAAAGCTTATCCAGGCGTCCTCTTCATTGCCATCATCTGACAGTCGCATTTCTATTAGTTTTCGTCGGATTTCTACGAAGTTGGCTCTTTTGAAATTGGGCACCTTTACTTTATTTTCAGTCACCGATGTTTGAGCTCTAATGTCAACGTGCACTAATTTATGATCGCAGGAACCGAGGTGTTCTCCTACCGTGACATTACTAACTAGGTTATCTTGGGTCGTTATAACAAGGTCGAGTATGTTATTTTGTCGAGTTGGTTCAGAAACCATTTGGCTTAGATAATTTTCTTCTAAAAAATCGATCATTCTCTGTGACTCACCTTCTGTACCTGACAGTGTCGCCCAGTCGATATGGGGAAGGTTGAAGTCTCCTAATATCAGTGAGTCGCTGTTGTTAAGTGACTGCCTTAAGATGCTGTACATTTCAAGATCGGCATCGAGTTATTGCCCCGGAGGCTTGTAAGTGACAGAGATATTTTTATTGACTCTTGCTATGTTTACTCGCACGCACAAATGTTCAACGTTACTGTTTCTTGGTGTTTTGTCAGTGGGTTGCAAATAGCTTTTGACATAAAGGGCGACGCCACCGCCTCTACGGTTTACACGATCGTTGTTAAAGAGTCTGTAGCCATCTATGTTGTATTCGGGACTTAAATCAATATTTGTGGTGTCGATAAATGTTTCCGTTATAGTAATTACGTCAAAGTTTTCTGTCAGAGCAAGACATCGCAGTTCATCAAACTTGTTTCTTAGGCTGCGCGCATTGAAACTAAGGACTCTTAGGTTATCTTTGGCTTGGTAATAGAGGTGGTGGTACTGTCGGGTTCAATGTTACGAGTTTGTTGCGGTGTATGGTGTCTATTTAAACGGGTGAGATGGAAGGACGTGGCTGAGAGTCGTTTTTTGTTCGGACGTTACGTACGGCGTCGTTGAGGAGCCTTCTGAATCTGGCTGCCCCGATGGGGGACAGGTGTATGCCGTCCCTTTGGAAAAGTTTACTCTGGCCGTAGAAACGGTCCGAGGCGTTAAAGAGCACGATGTCAAGCTCTCCGCAGAGAGTCTGTAGGCGGTTGTTGAGGCTGAAGGCCTTACTGTAGAAGTCGCTCCTATCCCACGTCCGTGGTAGAATTCCTGAAATTAAAATATTTGGGGATTTAGACTTATACTGCTGGATGAGCCTACGGTACTTGTCCAGCAGTTCCTCAGACCGGGTCGTGGTGACGTCGTTTGTACCTGTGTGGAGAACAAAGAGTGAGTCATTAGAGGCCTCAGCGGAGACCTCGTCCAGGGCAGCTGTGATGTCGTCAACAGAGAGAGACTCATAGATACATACATATGCACACGCAATACGGTATGTGTTGGGGGGGGGAAGAGTAGGGGAGTAGATATAATATCAACTGATTAAATAATTACATAAGCATTATACCTGTTAAAATGGTCTCTCTCTCTCTCTCTCTCTCTCTCTCTCTCTCTCTCTCTCTCTCTCTCTCTCTCTCTCTCTCTCTCTCTCATTTATCTCTATCTCACTTTCTTTGGCTCCATGTTTATATACGTAAAACTGATGTGCACTCCAGCATCTCGTTTTTCATGTAAACCTGTTTTTGTATGTGTACATTATTAAAGTAATATTTAGTACTCCGCTCACACCCACCCACACGCACACCCATAACCCACCCACACCCACACCCACACCCATAACCCACCCCCACACCCCTACCCCCCCCCCATCCACCCACACCAACACCTTCACCCACACCAACACCTACACCCATAACCCACACCCACACCCATAACCCATACCCACCCACCCACACCCACACCCACACCTACACCCACACCCACACCCATATCCCACACCCACCCACCCACACCCATATCCCACCCACACCCACACCCACACCCACCCACCCACACCCATAGCTCACCCACATTACACCCACACCCACACCCACACCCATAACCCACACCCACCCACACCCACACCCACAACCTCACCCCCACCACACCCACCCACCCACACCCACACCCATCCACCCACATCCACACCCCACCCACCCACCCACAATCACACCCATAACCCACACCCACCCACCCACACCTATAGCTCACCCACACCTATACCCACACCCACACCCACACCCATAACCTACACCCACCCAACCACACCCATAACCCACCCACACCCACACCCATAACCCACACCCACCCAACCACACCCATAACCCACCCACACCCACACCCACACCCATAACCCACACCCACCCAACCACACCCATAACCCACCCACACCCACACCCATAACCCCCCACATACCCCTCCCCCCCTCCCCCCCACACACATACATACATACATACATACATACATACATAAATATATATATATATATATATATATATATATATATATAGATAGATAGATAGATAGATAGATAGATAGATATAGATATAGATATAGATATATACATACATACATACATACACACATACACACATACATACATATACATACACACATACATATACATATACATATACACAGTAAGAGAGAGAGAGAGAGAGAGAGAGAGAGAGAGAGAGAGAGAATGAATGAATGCGGTGCTACGCTCCCCGAGGCCACGCCTGTCCGCTTTGCTGCATGGTGACGGAAGTGTGTTCACACTATCCAACACTGACAGGCTCCGGGCCGGGCCGTACCGGCGCGGACCTGCAAAATATTCTCTCCGACAATCCCGACCGGCAAGTGGTGGTGACGGTCCGCGCCGGAGACGTGCAGGTCCGTAGCGGTGTGAACACAACACTGGGTTTCCCACTGAAGAATATTTTGTCGTCCGGAACGGTGCGGTACGGACCGGTCATTTTACGTATGGTGTGAATCAGCCTTTGCCGACCCGAGATGACCCACAAACTACTTCAGCCAATTCTTTTTTCTTTTTTTTTTGTCTTCTTTTCCTTCTCTTTTAAAACTTCTGTTTCTTTTTCTTTATTATTTCACCTTACTCCTTCCTTTAAACAACTTCTCTTATCTAATCTTTCATCAATCCATTTACTTTTTTTTTACTTTTTCTCTTTTTTTCAACTTTTTCTTCATCGTTTAACTTTCTCTTTTCACCCATTTTCTTCACTTTACTGTTTCTTCAACTTCACTTTTCTTCTGTCAATCAACTTATCTAACGTTTTCTCAACACATTTATTTTTTGTCCTCATTTTCTTTATATTTTATATTTTTTAAATTTCTCTACTATGTATTTTTCCTTCTTTTTCCTACCTGACTGTGCTCATCCTGAACAGCTTCGCTTCTCTTCCTTCGGATACTTCATCAACTGTTTCCTCATCGCATTACCTTTTTCCGCTACTCTTTGTTTTTTCCTTTTTTTTATTTAACCAGTTTTTCCACAACGAGACAATTCGTTCATTAACTTTTTTCTCCTAACTGTTCTTCCTATTTTTAGTCCCTCCTTTGCCTCATCTTCATTTAATTAACGTTTTGTCTGATGGTTAAACCTCCTAACTTTTCCCCTGAGCTCTTTTCATTAGAGTTTCTACCATATCATTTGGTCGTCGTCATTACATATTAACCTTCCCGCGCCTTCCTTACCATAATCATTTAATTCAATCCTTTGTATTGAGCATCATAAAGTACGGATTAAAGATATGGGGATATAGTGCTGCATGCCATATCCAGCAGGTGCAAAAAACAACAGCCAAAGTTGCGCTTGGTGCAATAAATTTGACCATGCAACACCATATATAGGGGAGCTAAGGTGGCTGAAGATATGTGATATGTACAAGTACGAGTCGGGAATCACTGTGAATAATGTAATGAGCTAAAGATTGCCGGGTTGGTTGTTCTCGCTCCCTAAGGTGAGTGAGACTCGCGATGTCAACACAAGACATCAACACCAACTACTTGTTCCCAAAACTAGAACTTGTATAGGAGACAGGTCTCTACTGGTAGCTGGACCTAAACAGCCTACCTGATCACGTGAAGGACACCAAATATGTCTATTTTCAAAAGTGAGTTGAAAAAACTATCTTTTTTAGTTTTAACGAACAGACTTTCTCCAAGTCGTGACTACACTCATGTATATGATATTTTTGTTTTATTATACATTTTATGACAACATTCTTGTATATGGCTATTATATTATCTTACGACAACGTGTACGCACATTCCTATTTTATTAGTATTATATCATTTTATTCTTGTTTACGGAAAACCTTATGTCTTATATTTTCAAGATCTAGGTTTTATATTTTGGGCCAGCAGATGATGAAGCAGTGGCAGGTGTCATTGGGCCAGCAGATGATGAAGCAGTGGCTTGTGTCATTGGGCCAGCAGATGATGAAGCAGTGGCTTGTGTCATTGGGCCAGCAGATGATGAAGCAGTGGCTTGTGTCATTGGGCCAGCAGATGATGAAGCAGTGGCTGGTGTCATTGGGCCAGCAGATGATGAAGCAGTGGCAGGTGTCATTGGGCCAGCAGATGATGAAGCAGTGGCTTGTGTCATTGGGCCAGCAGATGATGAAGCAGTGGCTGGTATCATTGGGCCAGCAGATGATGAAGCAGTGGCTGGTGTCATTGGGCCAGCAGATGATGAAGCAGTGGCTGGTGTCATTGGGCCAGCAGATGATGAAGCAGTGGCTGGTGTCATTGGGCCAGCAGATGATGAAGCAGTGGCTGGTGTCATTGGACCAGCAGATGATGAAGCAGTGGCTGGTGTCATTGGGCCAGCAGATGATGAAGCAGTGGCTGGTGTCATTGGGCCAGCAGATGATGAAGCAGTGGCTGGTGTCATTGGGCCAGCAGATGATGAAGCAGTGGCAGGTGTCATTGGGCCAGCAGATGATGAAGCAGTGGGTGGTATCATTGGGCCAGCAGATGATGAAGCAGTGGCAGGTGTCATTGGGCCAGCAGATGATGAAGCAGTGGCAGGTGTCATTGGGCCAGCAGATGATGAAGCAGTGGCAGGTGTCATTGGGCCAGCAGATGATGAAGCAGTGGCTGGTGTCATTGGGCCAGCAGATGATGAAGCAGTGGCTGGTGTCATTAAATAGCAGATGATGTAGCAGTGGCAGTTGTCATTGGGCCAGCAGATGATGAAGCAGTGGCAGGTGTCATTGGCCAGCAGATGATGAAGCAGTGGCAGGTGTCATTGGGCCAGCAGATGATGAAGCAGTGGCTGGTGTCATTGGGCCAGCAGATGATGAAGCAGTGGCAGGTGTCATTGGGCCAGCAGATGATGAAGCAGTGGCAGGTGTCATTGGGCCAGCAGATGATGAAGCAGTGGCAGGTGTCATTGGGCCAGCAGATGATGATGAAGCAGTGGCAGGTGTCATAGGGCCAGCAGATGATGAAGCAGTGGCTGGTGTCATTGGGCCAGCAGATGATGAAGCAGTGGCTGGTGTCATTGGGCCAGCAGATGATGAAGCAGTGGCTGGTGTCATTGGGCCAGCAGATGATGAAGCAGTGGCAGGTGTCATTGGGCCAGCAGATGATGAAGCAGTGGCTGTGTCATTGGGCCAGCAGATGATGAAGCAGTGGTAGGTGTCATTGGCCAGCAGATGAGGAAGCAGTGGCTGGTGTCATTGGGCCAGCAGATGATGAAGCAGTGGCTGGTGTCATAGGGCCAGCAGATGATGAAGCAGTGGCAGGTGTCATTAGCAGATGATGAAGCAGTGGCAGGTGTCATTGGGCCAGCAGATGATGAAGCAGTGGCAGGTGTCATAGGGCCAGCAGATGATGAAGCAGTGGCAGGTGTCATAGGGCCAGCAGATGATGAAGCAGTGGCAGGTGTCATAGGGCCAGCAGATGATGAAGCAGTGGCTGGTGTCATAGGGCCAGCAGATGATGAAGCAGTGGCAGGTGTCATAGGGCCAGCAGATGATGAAGCAGTGGCAGGTGTCATAGGGCCAGCAGATGATGAAGCAGTGGCTGGTGTCATAGGGCCAGCAGATGATGAAGCAGTGGCTGGTGTCATAGGGCCAGCAGATGATGAAGCAGTGGCTGGTGTCATAGGGCCAGCAGATGATGAAGCAGTGGCAGGTGTCATAGGGCCAGCAGATGATGATGAAGCAGTGGCTGGTGTCATAGGGCCAGCAGATGATGAAGCAGTGGCTGGTGTCATAGGGCCAGCAGATGATGAAGCAGTGGCAGGTGTCATTGGGCCAGCAGATGATGAAGCAGTGGCTGGTGTCATAGGGCCAGCAGATGATGAAGCAGTGGCAGGTGTCATAGGGCCAGCAGATGATGAAGCAGTGGCTGGTGTCATAGGGCCAGCAGATGATGAAGCAGTGGCTGGTGTCATAGGGCCAGCAGATGATGAAGCAGTGGCTGGTGTCATAGGGCCAGCAGATGATGAAGCAGTGGCAGGTGTCATAGGGCCAGCAGATGATGAAGCAGTGGCTGGTGTCATTGGGCCAGCAGATGATGAAGCAGTGGCTGGTGTCATAGGGCCAGCAGATGATGAAGCAGTGGCTGGTGTCATAGGGCCAGCAGATGATGAAGCAGTGGCAGGTGTCATTGGGCCAGCAGATGATGAAGCAGTGGCTGGTGTCATAGGGCCAGCAGATGATGAAGCAGTGGCTGGTGTCATTGGGCCAGCAGATGTTGAAGCAGTGGCTGGTGTCATTGGGCCAGCAGATGTTGAAGCAGTGGCTGGTGTCATAGGGCCAGCAGATGATGAAGCAGTGGCTGGTGTCATTGGGCCAGCAGATGATGAAGCAGTGGCTGTTGCCGGAGCAGCTGATGGTATCTTTTCCACAAGTAATGAACAATGTGCTGGGATGGTCTCTAGCAATACAGCAGCGGGGCTGAAAAAAAGCGTCATATATTAGTCATGATTAATGCATGTAACTTAACCCCTTAACTGCGGATTTCCTGCAAGAAAACGTCACCAAACCACAGAAATGGAACAAATAGTGGTTGCTACAATTCAGTGAAGAAAATGTAGTCCTACACCATGCCAATCGTAGCGGATGGGTTAAATAGGTACGCAGTTGAAGAAAAAGGATCTTAAAGGTGAAATATTACTTATTAACAGAAATATTCCACTATTTGTTATTGGTTGTAAAATAATTGACTGATAAAGTGTGTATCTACAAAGAATATGAATTTAAGAGTGATTAATAAATTGTTTTAATGAGAATATAAAAGTTTTTCCCCCATAACATACAGGCCAGTCAATATTTCACTGCTGCTTGACTGTTGCTGCTGTCCTATCCCTAACACATCATCAGCTGTGTCAATGCTGAGTGGCTCTGGTACCCCTTCAAATACATGAGACCAGCATCCTATGATGTCATCCACCAGTTTATATACCACAGTTAATGTCTGCGTATCTGTGGTGCCACACGTGGGGCACTCAGGTGCTGGGGGAAATGTCATTGTTATGAAGGGGCAGGGGTAAACCAGTATATGCTGTGAGGCCTTGGTGTGGAAGTTCCCTGTCTGAACTGTGCAGCTAATCCACCATATAGTGAGGGCCTTTTTACTCCCTCAGGGGCTGTGCAGCTGAGAGAGTGGTGTACATGAGTGTGAATGTGTGAGTGAGTGTGTGCCTGTCTTGGCTAAAACCCTTCATTGGGGGAAGATAGCCAAGGTATTTCGATAGATTGATAGTCATTGACAGATGAACATCAAAAAAATTTATATATAAAATATACAGTTCACTGCTATGAACTTATTAACTTTAAGCTGAAATAAAGGCATTGTGGCCAGTATAGCTGCATTCTGTGAGCACATAAAAAACTAACTAATATAAGTTTTACATTTAAAGACATAACAACTAAAAAAATACCAGTCTGCCGCTGCTCATTCTTGCACTTGGTAATGCGAGGCTTTGATTTTTGTTGTACGTTGTACCAACGCCTCTCACAGTCATCCTGCGTACGGGGTCCACTCCCAGGGAAGGCACTGTCAAGGTATAAATGTAAAGCGAGTATCTTAATCGTTTCACTATGGCATGCTATTTATTTCCCATACCCTCTCCAATAACATGTAATACATGCTGTGATGGAAAGCTAAATCAGTACCGGTATTTTATGTACATGCATCATAAGACATTAACGTTTTAGTTGTTATGAACATGGCCATAAATACTACTTTTCATTACCTACTTTTCTAAAATGCTTTTCTCTAAGTAGGATGATATTACACAATACAGCTATACAAAAAAATTCAAAGCATTAATCTTAATTCCATTCTTTTGAGTACTTCTAACCTAACATTATATCACCAGAAACTGTTTTACCAATGCTATCAAAATAATATTGTAATCTTACTTTACCATTCTCATCAAATCTATCTATTCCGATATAGTCTTAACATAAAATACTTGTAAAAGTGTTGAGAGTCTGGCATGCCCAACCCACCCACCCCCCAAAAAAAATATAAATAAGGAATAAATAAAATAACAGGTAAATATGACTTGACTCTCTTATACTAACCCCCTTTCCACCCTAACAAACTTGGGGACCTACCATGTTAGGTTAGGACGTGCTAGGTAGGACAGGTTTAGCAGGAGTTGGTTTAGTTATGTTAGATGGCGCAATAGGCAACAACGTAAAAAAAAAAAAAAAAAATGTTGAGGGAGTGGGGGTTGCAGCAGAAATGGTCATGATAATGCTATTCACATGGAGCAGTAGGAAAAAGTATGTTCTGTTTGGAAACTCTGTGGTTGTGTTTGTATACAAAAATACCCATTTGACGAGGTTAGGTTAGTTTGCAAGTTACATGAATCATGAACGTGTGAATATGTAACAAACAAAATAAAAGCGTTAACCTTAATCTCATTATCTTGAGTACATTCCAATCTAACATTATATCACCATAATCTGTTTGACCAATGCTATAAATATACTATTTTAATCTTACTTTACCATTCTCACGAAACTTACCTATTCCCATATAGTCTTGACATAAAGTACTTGTAAAAGTGTCCATAGTCTGGCATGCCTAGCATCACCCCCCCCCGCCCCCAATAAAAAAATAATAAACAAATGAAAAATAATAAAAAATAAAAAAAGGTCAAATATGCCTTAACTATCTATACCAACAAACTTGGCATGTTAAGTTAGGATGTGTTCGGTAGGACGGGGCAGGTTTGGCATGGTTAGGTTTAGCTATGTTAGGTTGTTGAGGGAGAGGGGGTTGTGGCAGAAATGGTCATAATGAAACTATTCAGATACAGAATGAAAAGGTATGTTCTGTTTGGAAGGTCAGTGGTTGTGTTATTATGTAAAAAATACCCACTTGATTAGGTTAGGTTAGTTTGTAAGCTAACTGAAGCATGACTATGTGATTACCAACCTTGTTACAGCTTCTGCCACTTCAGTCCACGCTCTCTTCTTATCCTCAGGGGTGATGCTCTTCCCGTAACACCCTCTGATTGTACGTATTTTTTCATGAATTTGACGTAAGAAGACCGTTTCATCTGGCGACCAATTAAACTTACTCCTTTTCTGCGCTGGTTCTCCGGCCCGTAGATCATTGGGGCAGATGACGTGGTTATGGTGCGGTAATTTCAGCAGAGCAAGTCGTGACGCAGGAGGGGAGATAAGGGTATTGACGAGTGACGGAGTAAAAACAGCCTTGGAGGCTGCTTCTATCTGCCACAAAACTCAGTATTTTCTTGTGTTTGCCATTTATTATGTTTCTGTTGTACATTTATACATCTTTTCTTTATTTTTCTTTTGAAATATATACTTAATTCATGTCGGATGTTTACGTTTTGCACGGAGGCGTCCTTAGCAACGAGCCCGCCATAAAGAAGAAGAAGAAGAATATAATAGTAGCCAGGATTTGCTAATACTTACACTCAAAGTTGACGAGGATAGCTGTTACTCTTAATAAATTGAAACTATTAACTTTGATAGTAACTTTAAGAGTAAAAGTTAATAGCTCGTGAGGATACGGGCCCAGGTGATCTATTTTGAGAAACATTCATTGACGACGTAGGCTCACGTGGCCGTAGCCTATTCATGTTATCCGTATAATATTTTCTGACCACAAATTCCAAATTTCTAAAAATTATGATTGATAGACTTCATTTTCTGTTTATGTAATACTTTTTTTCTATAGCGTGTGTCATTTCTTGAATTCACGCAGGCT
This sequence comes from Eriocheir sinensis, assembly GCF_024679095.1. Classification (NCBI taxonomy): domain Eukaryota; kingdom Metazoa; phylum Arthropoda; class Malacostraca; order Decapoda; family Varunidae; genus Eriocheir; species Eriocheir sinensis. The sequence goes on from NW_026111791.1 coordinate 319,368, forward strand.
TGGGATTTGTGTCTTTCCATTCTTTACAGATTTCCTCCCTGGTCACAAAACGCCAGAAAACGCTTCACCTACGTACTCTATGTACTGTAGGAAAGTCATTACTGAGTCGGCTGATGCCCGGATAATTCAGTTAATCAGGTAGGTAGATAATGAAATAATGATTAAGAATAATTACTGCAAAACACGTTAGGTGAAGAATCATCAGCCAAGCCTAATCTATAGCAATAAGTGACCCAGGTTTTCTCATGAGTTTGGAAGTGCTCACCTTAGTTCTAAGTTTCACTAAACCCTTGCCAGAAAAGCTGCAGGGGTCACAACAAGAACTGATGGGTGCTCATGGAAGTGTAGCTACACAGAGCTGCATAGATGCATTTCAGTCCTATCGTGATGGAAATAAGTTCAACCAACTTTTTGCCCAAGCTGAGGAAAGGCACGGAGATATCATCCAGAAGCCTTGAACAATCAGTGGTCATCAGAAACATAATTAAGGCTAACCCTTCAACAGCAACTCCATAGGAGTACTATCGAAGAGCTGTTTTTCTCCCCTTTTCGGACACTGCTATAGCACAACTTAGGGAAAGGTTTGCATTTAAACACAGTAGGAGTTTTTTGTTGGGAAATCTTGTTCCCTCTTTTTCAGTTGATAATGGCTTTGGTAAACTGAAGGAGGCAGTTGAATTTTATGGAAATTTCTTGATGGAGATGCCGATCTCGTTGAAGATGACTATCTACGGGGGCAGAGTTATTGGGAGCGTCGTGAATCTCATGAGTGGTTAAAGCAAGTTCTTGAGACATTAGCATGTGCCAAAAAATTGGGCACACGTCCAAAATTTTCCACCCTATTGCAAATTTCTCAACCCGACCTGTTAGCACTTTCACCAATGAGCGATTATTAAGTGCCCTTAAATTGCTTAAAACGTACCTTAGGAACGCAGTGAGTGACAGTCGCTTAAATGGACTGGCCTTACTCTGTCCATTGTGACACAAATCTTGATCATGAAGTCGATGAATTTGCACGTAAGAACAGACGCATAAATTTGAGGTAAACCAGTTACAATGTATTGTTGTTGACAGTAACGAATCTAATTCATCTAGTTAATTTTTATTTTATATTCATAAAATACCTGACCCAGTTTCCATGTATCTTGTAAAAATATGTATTACAGCAGCAGCTTGTATAAACGAAGATTATACATGTTATATGAATATAACATTTTTTTCCTTGCCAGTATATTACTTTTTTATCAGAACATTTAGTTCTAGAGTAAGTAGTGTTGTTTCGAGGGAAAATTTTTGCAGTCCAAATTACAGAAATGAACAAGATTTCTCCCCTCTCCACACCCACCATACTTCCCTTCCCTTCTGCCGCCGCTGACTCTCATTCATCACCTCCCTCTCCCTTTTCCTCCTCCTCTTCCCTCCCTTCCGTCTCTTCCTGCTCTTCCTTGCATTCTCTCTCCTTGTCCTCCCCCACATCACCTCCCCCCTCCTCTGCTACCACTACCTCCCCCGCCTCCTCCTCCTCCCCACCTCCTCCCTCTCCCTCCTCCCTGCCTCCCCACCACCTCCGCCACCACCTCAGCCACCTCCTCCTCCCCTCCCCTTCGACGTCATCCTCTTCCTCTCTCTCCTTCTTCCACTCATCGTCCTCCTCCTCCTCCACCTCCTCCACCTCCTCCCTCTCCTCTCCCCTGCCTCCCCACCACCTCCGCCACCACCTCAGCCACCTCCTCCTCCCCCTCCCCTTCGACGTCATCTCCTTCCTCTCTCTCCTTCTTCCACTCATCGTCCTCCTCCTCCTCTTCCTCCTCCTCCTCCTCCTCCTCACCCTCCTCCTCCTCTTCCTCCTCCCACTCCCCTGCTGCCGCCCCTCCCTCTCCTCCTGTAGCGGCTTCCCTTCCGTCTACTGACAAAGTTAATAAGAGGAAAGTACTGGTGGTTGGGGACTCTCAAGTCAGGTTCATTGACAGGTACTTTTGTTCAAGGGATAAGGAAAATAGGCTTCGAGTGTGCTTTCCCGGGGCAGGCATCCAGCACGTATCTAACAGAATGGAGGAAATTTTAGCAGGGGAGGGGACACAGCCAATCGTCTTCTGCAGTTACGGTGGTAATGACATCAGTAAGGTGGGTAGCGAAGAGATATTTCGGCGCTTCAGGGAATCGTTTGCTAAGGTGAGGGACTTCGGGGGGGTGCCGGCTGTTTGTGGGGTTTTGCCGAGGAGGGGGGTGGGAGAGGGATGGCTTTCCAGAGCCTTAGCAGTAAACAGCAGGCTGGCGGCCCACTGTAAGCGAAATGGTTGGCTTTTCCTTGACAATTGGGACCTCTTCTACAATAAAGCCACCTTGTATGCCAAGGATGGCGTGCATCTGTCACTCCAGGGGGTGGAGGTTCTCGCAGACTCCCTCGAGCGATCACTTAGCACCCTACATAATTTTTTAGAGTAGGCGAGGGGGGAGGGCCTGTCAATGTATAGCAGACTGGGACCAGGGGGCGCAGGAGAAATCGAAAGGATATAAGAAAGGATGGGCTAACGGCCTATTACACCAACAGTAGGAGTCTCAGGAACAAGATTGATCTACTGAGGGGGAAAGCATGTGTCGAGAAATTCGACATTATAGCTATCACGGAAACATGGGTGGATACTGCCAACAAAAACTTTGTGTCTGAGTATGAAATAGATGGTTACCAGACGTTTCACAAAGATAGAAAGGGAAGAAGGGGAGGGGGTGTGGCACTTGTGTTAAAGACACATTTAAATGTTCCGCTAACAACTCTATTCAAACAAATAGCGACTCAGAATCAGTTTGGGTGGACGTCCACAAAGGGAAAGACAAACTAATTCTAGGGGTTCTTTACAGGCCACCCAACCTCAGCAGGCAGGACACTGATATATTACTGCAAGAGGTAGGCAGGGCGAGCAGGAGCAAAAATGTCTGCATAATGGGGGATTTTAACTATAGGAATATAGATTGGGAAGGCGTGGTGGGTGATCTAGAGCCTGAGGATTTTCTGAAAGTAATACAAGATAATTTTCTCAAGCAGACAGTAACAGAGCCCACCAGGGGTAACAACATTCTGGACTTGGCCTTAACTAACACCGAGTATATGATCAGCGAGCTAGATGTTGAGGGAGAATTAGGTGGCAGTGATCACAAGGAAATTAGGTTTAAATTAGACTGGGCGGTGACCCATGAACTCAACCCTGTGTTGGTGCCCGACTTTAGAAGAGCTGATTATATTTATGAGGGGCTCAGAAGACACCTTGAGGAGGTAAATTGGGAAACCTTAGGGCTGGATGAGGGCCAGATCTCAGGGCTGGAACCGGAAAGACAGGGGAACCATATAGAAACGACCTACAATAATTTAGTTAGAGAAATTGCAGAGGGTCAGAGACAGCATATCCCTTACCAAGCACGTAGGAAGGAAAATAACGACCCCAAATGGATGACCCGCAGACTCAAGCATGAAATAGGCTTGAAGAGAGGAATTTATAGGAAAATAAAGAACGGAGAGATCCATCTCAGGGGTAGGTATGTTGAGCTCGTCAGGTCGGTGAAGAAGAACACCCGCCTAGCAAAAAAAAATTATGAGATTAGGGTAGCCAACGCGGCCAAGAGCGATCCCAAGGGCTTCTTTAAATTGTACAGGACGAAAACAAGGGACAGAATTGGACCGTTGAAAACAAACACGGGCGAGCTCGTTGAGAATGGAGAAGATATGAGTCAAATGATGAATGACTATTTCCTCTCAGTTTTCACGCAGGAAAATCTAACAACCATTCCGGAGAGAGTTCAGATATATGAGGGTGACGAGAACGACAAGTTGAGGGATGTGATCATCACTAGGCAAGTAGTCCAGGATGAGATTGGTAGGTTGAGGAAAAACAAATCGCCGGGCCCAGACGAAGTATTCTCAAGGGTTATGAAAGAGTGCAAGGAAGTCCTTAGTGGCCCTCTTGCCGATATCTTTAAGATGTCGGTAAATTCTGGGTATGTGCCCAATCAATGGAAAGTAGCTAATGTGACGCCGATTTTCAAAAAGGGAGACAAGTCAGCCACCTCAAACTATCGCCCAATTAGCTTAACATCAGTTGTAAGAAAGATTTTAGAGTCAATTATAGCCCGGAGCATTCGGGACCATCTAGAAAAGCATAATTTAATTCATGATTCACAACATGGGGTCACAAAGGGTAGGTCTTGCCTTACTAACCTGTTGTCCTTCTGCACTAAAGTAATCGAGGCGGTTGACAGAGATGAAAACTATGACATATTATATCTAGATTTTAGTAAAGCGTTCGACAAAGTCCCTCATCACCGGCTATTACTAAAATTACAGTCTCACGGCGTAGATGGGAAAGTTTTGAACTGGATCAGGGCGTGGCTTAGTGGTAGGAAGCTGAGAGTGCAAATCAATGGTAGGAAATCTGAGTGGGGCAGTGTTACGAGTGGAGTCCCACAGGGGTCCTCTGCTTTTTATTATTTACATCAATGACTTGGACACAGGAATTAGTAGCGATGTCAGTAAGTTCGCAGATGATACCAAGATCGGTACAGTAATCCAATCAGACAGCGACGCTACCGTTCTCCAGGATGAGCTTGACAGACTATATAATTGGGCGAGGAAGTGGCAGATGGAATTCAATGTCAGGAAGTGTAGCATTTTGAGTGTAGATAGGAATAACCCCTTACACAATTACTCCTTAAATGACACTCCTCTAAGCAGGTCTGGGCGTGAGAGAGACTTAGGAGTCCTAGTGAGCGCTGACCTCCGTCCTAGGGCTCAATGCATTCAGGCTAAAAATCGGGCAAACAGAGTACTAGGTTTCATCTCAAGGAGCGTGAGCAATAGGAGCGCTGAAGTCATCCTCAAACTTTACTTAGCACTAGTTCGACCTCATCTCGATTATGCAGTTCAGTTCTGGTCCCCCTATTATAGAATGGATATCAAGATGTTAGAATCTGTACGGAGGAGGATGACAAAGATGATTCAGGGGGTGAGAAACTTGCTTTATGAAGACAGGCTGAAGCAGTTAAATCTACACTCTCTAGAAAGGCGAAGGCTGCGAGGAGACTTGATCGAAGTTTATAAATGGATGAAGGGATTTAATAAAGGGGATGTCAATAAAATTTTGAGAGTGAAAGAGCCAGATAGGACGCGTGGCAATGGTTTTAAGTTAGACAAATTCAGATTCCACAAAGACATATACAAGAATTGGTTCACCAATAGAGTGGTAGACAAATGGAACAGGCTTGGGAGCCATGTTGTGGGTGCCAATACCATAGATACATTCAAGAAGAGGTTAGATAAAGCCATGGATGGTGAGGTAAGGTGGGGTTGAGTGTACAGGAGCTGCCTTGTATAGGCCAACCGGCCTCTTGCAGACTCCTTACGTTCTTATGTTCTTATGTTAAAAGTAATGTTTGCTCAAGTAACATAAAATTAGTACTTTTAAGATTATTTAAATCTCCCAGGTTTATGTTGTACTTATATGCTGCCAATAAACTGTACAATGTATGTATATGTATGCATCAATACATGTATGTATAAAAAATAACAAATTTACCCTAGCGATCTAACCCGAATCCTCAAGCTGTATGGGATCCCTGCGCTTGTAATAATACTGGACGCAGAAAAATTATATATATATATATATATATATATATATATATATATATATATATATATATATATATATATATATATATATATATATATATATATATATATATTAGCGGCGCTTCTCAGCATCGCTACTAAAATTGAGTAGGGCGTTAGCAACGCTACAATCGCCCCACGCACGCGCTGCTAAAAAAGTGACGCTGCTGCAGCTACGTGTGAAAACTCCCATTGAATGCCATGTATCGTGACGAGCAGCGCTACTTTTTGTGGTCGCCACCGGCAGCGAAGCCAACCACGCAAATCTGTTTGTAGCGCTACTTTTTGTGGTCGTGAGTGCGTGTGAAAGCATCCATTCATCTCCATTATTCATCAGCGGCAAATATGCTGAGCAGCGCTGCAAAGAGTCCGCGTGTGAAAGAGGCGTTAGGCTCGTATTCCCAGACGCTATCGGCCCCACAGCAACGATTGCCAAAGTCCGTAGAGGAGATTAGGTTCTCAGGAGTGCTTTTTCACTTTCATGGTGCAGAAGCCTTGTCAAACTATCAATAGGCTCTTAAAACTACTCATGGAAGAACCCACAACAACCTCTATGAATCCCCTGTCAGGTGTGGCAGGGTGGGCGAGCCCCGAAATGTTTCAGAATATGGCCCTTAGTTTTTTTTCTTTTTAGAGACGCCTCCTCACCCTCTTTTTCCTTCTTTTCTCCAATGATAAAAATATTTCGTCAGTTTCTTTATTTTTCCTCCCTTCAAAGGCCTCCCGTTTACCTATCCTAGCTTTTACTACTTATTTTAGTCGGTATAAGTTATCTATACCGTATTATCTATTTCTTATCGTGTTCTTCAAGTTTTCATTCCGTTTGAGCTTTTGTTATACTTTTATTTTCGTGAGTGTATGTATCACCTCTAAATTTACCCCCGTTTTTATCGATTCTTTCTATTATATATTTTATCTTCCTATTTTTTTTTCTTCAGTATGTCGTATAATCTATTTCTTATCGCATTCCTTAAGTTTTCATTCTGTCTGAGCTTGTATTATACCTCCATTCTCGTTTTATCCATTTATATTATCCTTCTGTTCGTCCCATCACTCCCCTAAAAATACTTCTTAAGTTCCTGTCCTTTATTCTGTTCCATATAAAATCTTCATATTCTCTATTAAAAGACTTCCATCGTTTATATATTCCAGTCATCTTTTTATTTTCCTTTTGTTTATCGACACAAAATTCCCTTACAAATGCTTCCTATATCCTTATCCAATATTTTGTTCCATTAAAAATCTGCATATTCTCTGTACAAAGCCTTCCATCGTTTATATATTTCACATATCTTCTTATTTTTCTTCTATTTATCGTCCTATCATTTCCCCTACAAATACTTCTTAAATTCCTATTCTGTATTTTGTTCCATATAAAATCTTTATATTCTCTATACAAAGACTTCCATCGTTTATATATTCCACCTTTCTCTTTTTTTTCCTTTAGTTTCTCCTCTAAATATTACCTTACAAATGCTTCTTAAATTCCTATCCTATATATTGTTCCATATAAAATCTTCATATTCTCTATACAATGCCCTCCATCATTTATATATTCCACCTTTCTTTTCTTTTTTCCTCTAGTTTCTCGTCTAAATACTCCCTTACAAATGCTTCTTGAACGCTTATCCTATATTTGGTTCCATTAAAAATCGTCATGTCCTCTATTCAAAGACTTCCATCGTTTATATATTACACTTACATCTTTACAGAGTGGAGTCTAAGGCTCTTCGTTTCATCAGCTCTCCTCATCCTACTGATAGTCTTCTACCTCTTAAAATTCCGCCGCGATGTTGCCTCTCTTTCTATTTTCTATCGATATTTCCACGCTGACTGCTCTTCTGAACTTGCTAACTGCATGCCTCCCCCACTCCCACGGCCCCGCTGCACACGACTTTCTACTCATGCTCATCCCTATACTGTCCAAACCCCTTATGCAAGAGAAACCAGCATCTTCACTCTTTCATCCCTCACGCTGGTCAACTCTGGTAAAATCTTCCTTCATCTGTGTTTCCTCCTGCCTACGACTTGAACTCTTTCAAAAGGAGGGTATCGGGACACCTCTCCTCCCGAAATTGACCTTTCTTTCGACCACCTCTTTTGATTCTTTTTTGGGAGCAGCGAGTAGCGGGCCTTTTTTTTTATTGTTTTCTTTTTGTGTGTGCCCTTGAGCTGTCTCCTTTGTTGTAAAAAAAAAAATTCCTTTTGTTTTTCGTCCAAATATTCCATTACACATATTTGCTATACGCTTATCCTATCTTTGGTTCCATTAAAAATCATCATTATCCTCTATACAAAGACTTGTATCGTTTATATATTCCAGTCATCTTTTTATTTTCCTTATGTTTGTTGTCCTAAAATTCCCCTACAAATGCTTCTTATATGCTTCTTAACTTAAATGCTTCTTCTATTTTGTTCCATTAAAAATCATCATTATCCTCTATACAAAGACTTCAAACGTTTATATATTCCTCTGTAACATCTCTTTATTTCCTCTCTGCCGCTTATAAAGGTCTGCCTACCTACTGTTATCACCTGCTGTACAAAGGTTCTTACTATACTGTATAATACGATATTTTACAGTACAAAGATCCGGGTTGGGTATTGCCTGTTCTGTCTACAAAGAGTTATCTATGGGCTAGGCTGTACAAAGGTCTTTATAGTTTATCTCTTACTAGGAAGAGATACGCATTGTTTCTTTTGTTTCTCTTTACTTCCTTTGTCTTTAGAATCTATATTTTACTAGGAAGAGATAGCGATTATTTTGTTTATAGCTTACAGAGGCCTCGGGTTGTAGTTTTTTTCTAGTTTTTCTTCCTCTCGTATAAACAACACACTTCGTTTCACATAAGACATATCGCTTCTCTTGTTTTTCTTTACTTTCAGAGGACTCGGTATTAGTTTTTCTTCTCCTTGTATGTAAAAACTTCACTTCTTTCGGCCTCACTGTTCCTCGTAGCTCCGTGAGGCATTGGTTTTCTTGTATTTAGTCCTACTGTAGAGCTCACTTCGTTATGCTGTTTGTCTAGCCTCGTGAGCCCTTGGTGTTTTGTTCTTAGTCCTGTTATAGAGAGCTCACTTCGTTATGCTGTCCCTCGTAGCTCCGTGAGGCAATGGTTTTCTTGTTTTTAGTCCTACTATAGAGAGCTCACTTCGTTATGCTGTTTGTCTAGCCTCGTCAGCCCTTGGTGTTTGGTTTTTAGTCCTGTTATAGAGAGCTCACTTCGTTATGCTGTTCCTCGTAGCTCCGTGAGGCAATGGTTTTCTTGTTTTTAGTCCTGTTGTAGAGAGCTCATTTCGTTTTGGTGTTTGCCTAGCTTCGTGAGGCCTTGGTCTTAGGTTTTCTTTCTCTTATAGAAACCTCACTTGCATGTCTTTCACTGTTCCTCGTATCTTATCTCTCCTGAGGCCTCGGGTCTAGGTTTCAGTCCTCTTGTAGAAACCTCGCCTTAATTTGTTTCATTGTTCTTCGTCCTTTATCTTTCCTCTTACAGAAACCTCCCTTCCACTTGTTTCACCGTTCCTCTTAGCTGTCTCACGTGCTTGTGGAGATTTCTTCGGTTAAGTTTTCCTGCAGCCTTAGGAGTGTCACCTCTATTCCTCGCCTTAATTTGTTTCATTGTTCTTCGTCCCTTATCTTTCTTCCCTTCCACTTGTTTCAGCGTTCCTCTTAGCTCTGTCTCACGTGCTTGCAGAGGTCTCGTCGGTTTAGTTTCCCAGCAGCCTCAGGAGTGTCACCTCTATTCCTCCTGCCGTACATAGAACTGCTTGGCGGCGGCTATCTCATATCGAGCATCTCACACCTGTTGGCTTCACCTGACACTTAGCGCTGCAGGTAAATTGACAGGTAAATTGCCTTGTGTTCTGCTAGAGGTTTCGTTCGGGTAGACATCGCCCTCGTTTTCGATTTCTTTCTATCGCGTACAATGTGTCGCACACAATAGTGATCCTATACCTTTCTTATCGCTTACAAACTGGCGCACACAATACTGATCCTATACCTTCCTTATCGCGTACAACTTGGCTCACAATACTGATCCTATACCTTCCTTATCGCGTACAAACTGGCGCACACAATACTGATCCTATACCTTCCTTATCGCGTACAAATTGGCGCACACAATACTGATCCTATACCTTCCTTATCGCGTACAAACTGGCGCACACAATACTGATCCTATACCTTCCTTATCGCGTACAAATTGGCACAAAATACTGATCCTATACCTTCCTTATCGCGTACAAATTGGCACACAAAATACTGATCCTATACCTTCCTTATCGCGTACAAATTGGCACACAAAATACTGATCCTATACCTTCCTTATCGCGTACAAATTGGCACAAAATACTGATCCTATACCTTCCTTATCGCGTACAAATTGGCGCACACAATACTGATCCTATACCTTCCTTATCGCGTACAAACTGGCGCACACAATACTGATCCTATACCTTCCTTATCGCGTACAAATTGGCACATAAAATACTGATCCTATACCTTCCTTATCGCGTACAAATTGGCACACAATACTGATCCTATACCTTCCTTATCGCGTACAAATTGAGCACAATACTGATCCTATACCTTCCTTATCGCGTACAAATTGGCACACAAAATACTGATCCTATACCTTCCTTATCGCGTACAAATTGGCACACAATACTGATCCTATACCTTCCTTATCGCGTACAAATTGGCGCACAAAATACTGATCCTATACCTTCCTTATCGCGTACAAATTGGCGCACAAAATACTGATCCTATACCTTCCTTATCGCGTACAAATTGGCGCACAAAATACTGATCCTATACCTTCCTTATCGCGTACAAACTGGAGCACAATACTGATCCTATACCTTCCTTATCGCGTACAAATTGGCACACAAAATACTGATCCTATACCTTCCTTATCGCGTACAAATTGGCACACAATACTGATCCTATACCTTCCTTATCGCGTACAAATTGGAGCACACAATACTGATCCTATACCTTCCTTATCGCGTACAAATTGGCGCACAAAATACTGATCCTATACCTTCCTTATCGCGTACAAACTGGCGCACACAATACTGATCCTATACCTTCCTTATCGCGTACAAATTGGCGCACACAAAATACTGATCCTATACCTTCCTTATCGCGTACAAATTGGCGCACACAATACTGATCCTATACCTTCCTTATCGCGTACAAATTGGAGCACACAATACTGATCCTATACCTTCCTTATCGCGTACAAATTGGCACACAAAATACTGATCCTATACCTTCCTTATCGCGTACAAATTGGCACACAATACTGATCCTATACCTTCCTTATCGCGTACAAATTGGCACACAAAATACTGATCCTATACCTTCCTTATCGCGTACAAATTGGCGCACAAAATACTGATCCTATACCTTCCTTATCGCGTACAAATTGGCGCACAAAATACTGATCCTATACCTTCCTTATCGCGTACAAATTGGCACATAAAATACTGATCCTATACCTTCCTTATCGCGTACAAATTGGCACACAAAATACTGATCCTATTCCATCCTTATCGCGTACAAATTGGCACATAAAATACTGATCCTATACCTTCCTTATCGCGTACATATTGGCACATAAAATACTGATCCTCGTTTAACATTTTTCTTACCGCGTACAAATTGGCACACGTATTACTGATCCTATACCTTCCTTATCGCGTGCAAATTGGCACACGTAATACTGATCCTATACCTTCCTTATCGCGTGCAAATTGGCACACGTTATCCTCACCCTTGTTAAACATACATTATATTCATATACCGCGTACATATTGGTACAAGTTATGCTCACCCTCTTTCTACAACATTCTTAGCGTACAAATTTGCACACATAATACTGACCATCATATTAATACCTTCCTTACCGCGTACAAATTGGCACAAGTAATGCTCACCCTAGTTTTACACACATTCCTTACTGCGTACAAATTGGCACAGGGGCATAATCCTCCTCGTTCACTCTATACTTTTTGGTCTAAATCTTTCTTACTTGTCTAACTCCTTACACTTTTCTTAGTTTTGTTTTACTCCCTACTTTCTTATTTTTCCTTATTTCTTATTCTTTACTCCTCCTTTCACATTCTTTCATACTTTCTCACTCTTTACTCTTTTCCCTACTCTATACTTTTCAGTCTAGTTCCTTCTCACTTGTCTAACTCCTTACACTTTTGCTATTTTTGTTTTACTCTTTACCCTTTCTTATTTTTCCTTATTTCCTATTCTTTACTCTTCCTTTCTCATTCTTTCATAATTTCTCACTCTTTGCTCTCTTCCCCACTCCATCACATCCCTAGCAGCGACCAGGCCTAACAGGACCAGCTAGCTACGTAGGCACACACCCACACACCCACACCCTAGTTCCCTCACGTCACTCTTCATTAACACCGCTAACGGTCACACACTGTCTTATTCCCTCGCGGCCTTGACCCGGCAACACCTCGGAGAGACGGACCATCGCCAGGGAGAGAGGGCGGGGCAGAGACTAACATGGGCAAGGCTCTCGGCAAGGCTTATGCTTACTAGATTCTTGGATGAGCTTACGGAGTCTCATTTAGTGTCATGGGGATCGTTGGAGGCATAGGATTGGGGTTTTTCTTTCTTTCTTTTTTTCTCTTTCTTCCCGCTAACACATCGACAAGGCTCTCGGAATGGTTTATATTTACTGTTTTACTTTTACAGGACTCTTGCGTGAGCTTACGGTGTCCCTTTTACTGTATGAGAGGCGTGGGAGGCTTAGGGTTGGGTTTTATCTTTCTTTCTATATTTCTTTCTGCTCTTTCTTCCCTCTAACACAGGGGCAAGGCTCTGTACAAGGCCTATGTTTAGCGTCTTGGATGAGCTTATGGAGTCCCTTTTACTGTATGAGAGGCGTGGGAGGCTTAGGGTTGGGTTTTATCTTTTATCCCGAGCTGCTTCGTCTTCATCACTTTGAGCCTCGAGACCCCAAAACGATTAATGGCACCAAGACATCTGACTAACATAAACATAAACGCTTTAATACTATGAATCACTGGTGTCCCGGCGCACGCACACACACACGCACGCACGGTGATGCTGCTGCCTTGTTGCTGCGTCCGTGTGGCACCCCGCGGCGGACAGGGAGAGAGAGGGAGAGGGGAAGGAAAGGGGAGAGAGAAATAAGTCCAGGTGAGGGTCGGCGCGGCGGGCTCCCAAAGTACAGTCCCGTGTCGAGGCGAGCGGGATCCTTAATGCCAGTTAGCGGCGAGGGAGGAGCCGAGGCAGGAAACTGACTCCCTTCCTCTCCTTAAGGGCGTGGGAGGGGCGGGGCGGTGAGGGGCGGGCCGGGGGGTCAGTGCCAGGCGGGAGACGTGGTGGGGTCAGCCGGGGAGGGTGAGCGGGGGACTGGCAGCGTGTCTGGGGTGATACCGGTGGCCGTGTCCCTCTGCAGCAGGAGGTAGAGGCGGTTGTTGAGGCCGCGGTGGGTGTCCGTCACCACGCCCACGGTCCCCTCGGAATCCGTAAGCGGCCCCTCGTCCTCCTCGCTGCTGCCGCCCACCGCCATCACCACGTCCTCGTCCGCTCCCTCACGCCTCCCACATGGGCCTGGTTTTGCTACGCCCTCGGGCAAGGAGAAACCCACACACCAGCAAGGCCACGCCCACTGAAGAGGCCACAACGCCCGCGCCCACTACCGCCCAGTCGTTGACGTGGCCGCGGCTGAGACGACCGAGAGGCAGCGGCTGGCCGGGACTCAGGCCGTGGTTGCCAGCGCCGCGGAACACCCAGAGGTCCTTGGTGTGCTCCAGGATGTTGGAGGGCCGCGCGGGGGGTCTTGATGCGTGGCGCTTCTTCTCTGTGACTTTATTACGATTTATTCTGCGTGGCTTGTGTGCCTTGAGCGTCGCCTTCTCCCGGACCGTCTCACCGTGCAGTGCCACCCCCAGGCGAGGCTTTGCGCTCCTCCGTGGGGCCGCTGGGGGGTGCACGGTGGCATGGTGGTCAAAGGGCGGCATGCGGTTGTGTATGATCCAGTATGGCAGCGTGGTGGGCGTGGGGGCGTTCGTGTGAGTCGTTGTAGGCGTGGGTTGGCGTGGATAAGGCGTGGGTGCCCTTTGGGAGGATGCCGCAGCCGTCGGGGTGGTGCTGTGTCCCTCTGGTGTTGTCTGTGGGTGGATGTTTGTCGTGGCCGCTGTCTCCACGTCCACGTAACTCACTGAAGCGTTGACTGGCGGGGGTTCGTGACGTGGGGCGCTGGTCACGGCTGCATCATCCTCATCATCCATTATAGAATTACTCTCTTCCGTCATCCTCATCGTAGCGTTACTCTCCTCACTGCTGTTGTGTGTGTCCGTGATGATGTCCAGAGTCGCAGAGATGCTAGTGGTAGTGGTGGTGGTAGTGGTGGTTGTCGTAGTGGGGATCGTGGTGGTAAGGAGGTGGGAGGCGATGGTAGTTGTGGTCGGGAAGTCGCTGTCCTCAAGAAGCATGACTGGTTTGTAGCCGAGAGTGGTGGGAACGGCGCACCTGAGGAGAGAGAGAGAGAGAGAGAGAGAGAGAGAGAGAGAGAGAGAGAGAGAGAGAGAGAGAGAGAGAGAGAGAGAGAGAGAGAGAGAGAGAGAGAGAGAGAGAGAGAGAGAGAGAGAGAGAGAGAGAGAGAGAGAGAGAGAGAGAGGTAGAAAAGTTAGTGAAATAGGGAACTGATTGTCCGTAGAGTAACATATGTGGCAAAATAAAACCAGATCACCTAATGGAAATGAAAGATATGTATAGAAAGATTAATTTAGTGAAAAGAAAGACAGGTAGAAAGCTATATTAGTGAGAACTGGAACCGACTATTCGTAGAGTAAACAAAATAGGCAGAATACAACCTGCGCAGAAGATATATAAGATAGATAAAGGAAAAAGGTTAGATTAGTGGAAAATGGAACCGATTATTATAAGAAAATAATATAAAAGAAAGATACAGAAAATAAGGTAAGATTAGTGAGAAGTCTAACCGAATATCCAAAGTAACATAAATGGCAAAATACAACCTGTGCATTTAGATGTAAAAAAAAAAAAGTAGAGGTAGAAGAGATAGAAAAGAGATAGAAAAAGTTAAGTTTCTGAAAAGTAGAACCCGTAGAGTAAGCAGAATCGTCAAAATACAACCTGCGCATCAAAAGGAAAAGAAATGATGAAAAGGTTAGATTAGTGAAACGTGGAACCAAGAATCCGTAGAGTAACACAATAAGCAATATGCATCCTGCTCAGAAGATACAGAGGGAAGCTATGTAAGAGAGGTTAAAGTAGTGAAAAAACAGAACCGATAAAACTTAGAGTGACACAAATGGCAAAATAAAACCTGATCATCTAAAGGAAAAGAAAGATGTATATAAAAAAGTTAAGTTAGTGAAAAGAAAGATAGGTAGAAGGATACATTAGTGAAAAGTGAAACCGATTATCCGTAAAGTAACAGAATCGCCAAAATACAAACTGCGCAGAAGATATAAGATATCCATATAGAAATAAAAGGAAAAAGTAGTGAACAGTGAAATCAATTATACAAAGAATAACACAATTGGTAAACTAAAAGTAAACTAAAACGTGGGGACCAATGGGAAAAGAATGACATAGAGAAGAAAGGTTAGATTAGTGAAAGATAGAACCGGTTATTACGTAGTAGAAAGAGAAAGGGACGAATTCGTTACGCACAGAGATAGTAACGAAATATCAACAAAACGACAACAAAAAACTGCGCATCTGAAGAAAAAAAGTGATAGTGGGATAGAAGAGAACAAGGTAAATATGAGTAAAAAAATCGAAGAGGCTTTTAGTAGAGCGAAAAAAATGGAAATAATTAGGAATAAAACAACTGCGCATCTGAAAAAAAAGTGATAGTGGGACTGAAGAAAAAAAGGTAAATATGAGTAAAAAATCGAAGAGGCTTTTAGTGAAATGAAAATATAGAAATGATAACCTTTTGATCGAGTAACAAAATAGGAACAGAACAACAACCAAAATTACGCATCTGAAGAGAAAAAGAGATAGAAGGATAGAAAAAAAAGATAGAGTAGTAAAAAATAGAAGAGGCTTTTAGTAGAATGAAAAAAAAATGGAAATAATTATCCGACGGTCGAGTAACAAAATAGGAACAAAATAACAACTGCGCATCTGAAGGAAAAAAAGTGATAGTGGGCTAGAAGAAAAGAGATAAATATGAATAAAAGATCGAAGAGGCTTTTAGTAGAATGAAAAAAAGGAAATAATTAGGAATGAAACAACACCTACGCATCTGATGAAAAAAGTGAGAGAGGGATAGAAGAAAAAAAGGTATATATGAGTAAAAAAACGAAGAGGCTTTTTAGTTGAATGAAAAAAAATGGATGTAATTAGCCGTGGATCGAATAACAAAATAAACGAAACAACAAAAAATACGAGACTGGAAGGGAAAAGAGATAGAGGGATATAAAAAAAAGATAAATTAGTAAAACCTAGAAGAGGCTTTTAGTAGAATGAAGAAATGGAAATAATTATCCGTTGATCAAGAATAAAAACAACACAAAAACTACGCATTTGAAGGGAAACACAGATAGAGAAATAGAAAAAAGGAAATTAGAGTGAAAAGTAGAAAAGCTTAACAGTATAATGAAAAAAATGGAACTCGCAAAAAACACCAAAAACTGAAATGAAAAAAACGATGGAGTAATAGAATAAAAAAAAAAAAAGATAAATTAGAGTGAAATGTAGAACAGTTTATCAGCAGAAAGAGGAAGCAAAAAAATGAAAAAAGATAGAGATAGGAAAAATGGTGAAAATAATAAAAGACAAAACCGATTATACTTAGAGAGAAGGAATACTGGCGAGAGTGGATAAAGTGCAGTTACGGATTATAACAGAACACTTACGGACATATAAAAAATGGAAAGGGAGAGAGAGAGAGAGAGAGAGAGAGAGAGAGAGAGAGAGAGAGAGAGAGAGAGAGAGAGAGAGAGAGAGAGAGAGAGAGAGAGAGAGAGAGAGAGAGAGAGAGAGAGTGGACGAAATAGAGAGAAATGAAAACACTGAATAAACAAGACTTACACAAAGTAAGAGAATTGAAGTCTAGAGAACAATGAACAATTGGAAGATGAAGGGAAAGGAAGGGAAAGAGAGAAAGAAAAACAAGACTAAAATCTGTCAAGAGAATACAGGAAGATAAGGAAAGGGAGGAAGGAGGAAGAGAAGAGGAAGGGAAATGAAAGAGAGATGGAGAAAGGGAAGGGAGGAAAGGAAGGAAGGAGGGAGAGAAGAGGAAGGAAAAGAAGGAAGGAGAGAGGGAGGGAAAGGCCGAGGAGGGACGGGAAGGGCAGGTGTAGGAAGGGAGTATGGGATTAGAAGATGGGAAGATGGTGTGAAAGAAAATGGGAGGATGATGTGAAAGAAGATGGGAAGATAATGGGAAAGAAAATGCGGAGATGGTATGAAAGAAAATGGGAGGATGATGTGAAAGAAAATGGGAAGATGATGTGAAAGAAAATGGGAAGATGATGTGAAAGAAGATGGGAAGATGGTGTGAAAGAAGATGGGAAGATGGTGTGAAAGAAAATGGGAAGATGATGGAAAAGAAAATGGGAAGATGTGAAAGAAAATGGGAAGATGATGTGAAAGAAAATGGGAGGATGATGTGAAAGAAAATGGGAGGATGATGTAAAAGAAAATGGGAAGATGTGAAAGAAAATGGGAGGATGATGTGAAAGAAAATGGGAGGATGATGTAAAAGAAAATGGGAAGATGGTGTGAAAGAAGATGGGAAGATGGTGTGAAAGAAAATGGGAAGATGATAGAAAAGAAAATGGGGAGATGGTGTGAAAGAAAATGGGAAGATGTGAAAGAAAATGGGAATATGTGAAAGAAAATGGGAAGATGATGTGAAAGAAAATGGGAAGATGTGAAAGAAAATGGGAAGATGTGAAAGAAAATGGGAATATGATGGAAATGAAGATGGGAAAATGGTGTGAAAGAAAATGGGAAGATGATGGAAAAAAAGATGATAAGATGTGAAAGAAAATGGGAAGATGATGGAAAAAAAGATGATAAGATGTGAAAGAAAATGGGAAGATGTGAAAGAAAATGGGAAGATGATGTGAAAGAAAATGGGAAGATGATGGGAAAGAAAATGGGAAGATGATGGGAAAGAAAATGGGAAGATGATGGGAAAGAAAATGGGAAGATGATGGGAAAGAAAATGGGAAGATGATGTGAAAGAAAATGGGAAGATGATGGGAAAGAAATGGGAAGATGGTGTGAAAGAAAATGGGAAGATGATGGGAAAGAAAATGGGAAGATGATGTGAAAGAAATGGGAAGATGATGGAAAGAAAATGGGTAGATGATGGGAAAAAAAATGGGAAGATGATGGGAAAGAAAATGGGAAGATGATGGAAAAAAAATGGGAAGATGATGTGAAAGAAAATGGGAAGATGATGGGAAAGAAAATGGGGAGATGATGGG
>NW_026111791.1:342500-346918 GCF_024679095.1 Eriocheir sinensis
AAAAGGAAGAAACCGGGAAAAGAAAAAAAAGAAAAAAAAAGAAAAAGATAAATGAAATGAAAAAAAAAGAAGAGAATCAATAACGAACGCGCACAGGTTGAGTTTTTTGTGGCGTCTCTATTTTTTTTTTATTGTTTTTTTTTTTTTTTACTGTTGAACGATAAACTATAGGCTGCTGGATACACGAGTTTGTTTGTTTTTCTGTTTGGTTTGTTAAGAGAAGAAATAGTAGTTGTTATTATTTACTTATGAACGAAAAACTTACTTTACTTTTCGACGGTAAATTATAGGCTTAGAACACACGAGTTTGTCTTTTTGTTTTCTTTTGTTTTACTTGTGGACGATAAACTATACAGGCTTCTGAACACACGAGTTTGTCTTTTTGTTTTCTTTTGTTTTACTTCTGGACGATAAACTATACAGGCTTCTGAACACACGAGTTTGTCTTTTTGTTTTCTTTTGTTTTACTTGTGAACGATAAACTATATAGGCTTCTGAGCACACGAGTTTGTCTTTTTGTTTTCTTTTGTTTTACTTGTGAACGATAAACTATATAGGCTTCTGAACACACGAGTTTCTTTTTTTGTTTTTTGTTTCACTTGTGGAGGATAAACCATATAGGCTTCTGAGCACACGAGTTTGTTTTTTTGTTTTTTGTTTTACTTGTGGAGGATAAACTATATAGGCTTCTGAACACACGAGTTTGTCTTTTTGTTTTTTGTTTTACTTGTGAAGGATAAACTATATAGGCTTCTGAACACACGAGTTTGTCTTTTTGTTTTTTGTTTTACTTGCGGAGGATAAAATATATAGGCTTCTGAACACACGAGTTTGTCTTTTTGTTTTTTGTTTTACTTGCGGAGGATAAACTATATAGGCTTCTGAACACACGAGTTTTTTTTTCTGTTTGGTTTATAAAGAAAAGAAATACTAGCTTTTTTTTTTACTTATGAATGGGAAAGAATATTCATCCGGTGGTGAGTGTCGTTAGTTTTGTTATTGTTGTTGTTATTCATTTTCTTTAAATATGCACGAGTTTGTATTGTTTTCTGTTTGCTTTATAGAGAGAAGAAATATTCACATTTTACTTACAAACAAGAAATTTTGCTCCTCTAGTGATGGATATTGTTTGTTTATGTTGTTATTCGTTGTTACATATACAAGAGTTTGCTTAGTTTTTCTGTTTGGTTGATGGAAACGTATTACAAGTCAAACCCGAGAAGTTTCGGGTCCCTGCAGAGTTCGGGATGAATAATTCTGTAGGGACCCAAAACTTCTCGGATTGGACTTGTAATACGTCCCCTAAACCGACCTTTGTAGTGACCCAAAACTTCTCGGATTGGACTTGTAATACGTCCCCTAAACCGACCTTTGTAGTGACCCAAAACTTCTCGGATTGGACTTGTAATACGTCCCCTAAACCGACCTTTGTAGTGACCCAAAACTTCTCGGATTGGACTTGTAATGCGGCCCCTAAACCGACCTTTGTAATGACCCAAAACTTCTCGGATTGGACTTGTAATACGGCCCCTAAACCGACCTTTGTAGTGACCCAAAACTTCTCGGATTGGACTTGTAATATGGCCCCTAGACCGACCTTTGTAGTGACCCGAAACTTCTGGGATTGGACTTGTAATGCGTCCCCTACACCGACCTTTGTAGTGACCCAGAACTTCTCGGATTGGACTTGTAATACGTCCCCTAAACCGACCTTTGTAGTGACCCAAAACTTCTCGGATTGGAGTTGTAATGCGGCCCCTAAACCGACCTTTGTAGTGACCCAAAACTTCTGGGATTGGACTTGTAATGCGGCCCCTACACCGACCTTTATAGTGACCCAAAACTTCTGGGATTGGACTTGTAATACGGCCCCTAAACCGACCTTTGTAGTGACCCAAAACTTCTGGGATTGGACTTGTAATACGGCCCCTAAACCGACCTTTGTAGTGACCCGAAACTTCTGGGATTGGACTTGTAATGCGGCCCCTACACCGACCTTTATAGTGACCCAAAACTTCTCGGATTGGAATTGTAATGCGGCCCCTAAACCGACCTTTGTAGTGACTCGAAACTTCTCGGATTGGACTTGTAATACGGCCCCTAAACCGACCTTTGTAGTGACCCAAAACTTCTCGGACTGGAGTTGTTATACGGCCCCTAAGCCGACCTTTGTAGTGACCCGAAACTTCTCGGATTGGACTTGTAATACGGCCCCTAAACCGACCTTTGTAGTGACCCAAAACTTCTCGGACTGGAGTTGTTATACGGCCCTAAACCGACCTTTGTAGTGACCCGAAACTTCTCGGATTGGACTTGTAATGCGGCCCATAGAGAGAAGAAAATTACCACCTGTTTGTTTTACTTATATACGAGAAATAATATTCGTCTGGTGGTGAATGTCGTTAGTTTGTGTTGTTTTTGTCATTCGTTTTTAGACATACACGAGTTTGTTTTGATTTGTTTGATTTATTAAGAGAATAAATACTATGGTTCGTTTTATTTTGTTTACTTATGAATGATAAATAATATTCGTCTAGTGGTGAGTGTCGGTAGTTTGTGCTGTCATTGTCATTGTTATTCCTTGTTAGAAATGCGAGGTTTTTATTTTTTTGTTATGGTTTATATAGAGAAGAAATATTCGAGTGTTCTATTTTCACTTTTAAAGGAGAAACTTGTCTGTCTGGTGGTGAATGTTATTACTCTGTGTTGTTATTGTTATTTAATTTTAGATATACACGAGGGTTTGATTTTTCTTTCTGCTTCATTTATAAAGAGAAGAAAAATATTAGTTATGTTTCGTTAATTTTACTTATAAACGAGAAATTTTATTCGTCTCGTGGTGGATACTGATGGTGTGTGTTTTTATTGTTATTCCTTGTTAAATATACACGAGGTTTTGTTTTATTCTGTTTGGTTTATACAGAAAAGAAATTCGAGTGTTTTTTTTTTCACTTTTAAGGAGAAACTCGTCTGTCTGGCGGGTGAATGTTGTTACTCTGTGTTGCTATTGTTATTCCTTTTTAGAAACACACGAGTTTGTTTTTCGGTTTGATTTATAAAGAAAAGAAATACTCGATTCTTTTTCTTTCCTTATAAGCGAGAAACGATCGTGTGCGGTGTATGTCGTTAGTCTGTATGATAGTTGTCCCTATTTAGATTTACACGAGTCATTAATTTTTGCCTGTTTGATGTATAACTTAGAGAAATATCCAAGTTTTTTTTTTACTTTTTCTAGTATTATCGACCCCTTACATAACTATACGAATTTCTTTAGATTTTCGATTTTTAAAGATGAGAAATACTGGGTTTTTTTTTTTCTTCCGTTTGGCAGATCTTTTGACTAATGTTTCTCCGTTGGCTTGGCTCCTTTCATTCATTTTCCGTGCGGCCGAGACTCAGACGGAAGGTAAGATATTATTATACAGTTGAGGAGAGGAGTAGAAAGGCGCGTGCGTGCGTGTGTGTTTTCTTAAGCTCCGCCTCGGTGAACATATTAATAAAACGAATTTGGAAACGAACGAAAGACTAACTCGCTTCTTCTTTTCGTTTCGTTTCGTCTCGTCCAATCTTTAAAGAAACTGGGAAAAAGAAAAAACGGGGAAAAGAAAATTGAAAAAAAACGTAAAAAAAAAAAATGGAAAAGAAAAGAAAAACAGGGAAGTGAAAAACAGGAAATAAAAAAACAGGAAAAAAATGGGCAAGGGATAAAACAGGAAATAAAAAAAATAGGGAGAGGAGAAAAATCGGGGAAAAAACACGGAGAAAGAAACAGGGAAAAGAAAAAGACAGGAAAAAAAACAAACAAACGGAAAAGAAAAACATGAAAAAACAAGGAAAGGAGAAAAAAAAATTGAAAAGACATACAGGAAAAAACAGGAAAAGAAAAAACACGGAAAAACAGGGAAAGGAGAAAAAACAGGGAAAAGAAAACACGGAAAAACAAGGAAAGGAGAAAAAACAGGGAAAAAAAAAACACGGAAAAACAGCGAAACAAGAAAAAACAGGGAAAAAGACACATGGAAAAATAGGGAAAGGAGAAAAAAACAGGGAAAAGAAAACAACACGGAAAAACAGGGAAAGGAGAAAAAAACAGGGAAAAGAAAAAAAACACGGAAAAAAACAGGAATAGAAAAACACACGGAAAAACAGGGAAAGGAGAAAAAAACAGAAAAAAAGAAAAAAAACACGGAAAAACAGAGAAAGGAGAAAGAAACAGGGAAGAGAAAAAAACACGGAAAAACAGAGAAAGGAGAAAAAAACATGGAAAAGAAAACAACACGGAAAAAACAGGGAAAAGAAAAACACACTGAAAAACAAGGATAGGAGAAAAAACCAGGAAAATAGAAACACAGGGAAAAACAGGGAAAGGAGAAAGAAATAGGGAAAATAAAAAAAAAACGGAAAAACAGGGAAAGAAG
>NW_026111792.1:0-85000 GCF_024679095.1 Eriocheir sinensis
TAATAACAGCAATATCAACTGATTAAATAATTACGAAAGCAGTATACCTATTAAAATGGTCTCTCTCTCTCTCTCTCTCTCTCTCTCTCTCTCTCTCTCTCTCTCTCTCTCTCTCTCTCTCTCTCTCTCTCTCTCTCTCTCTCTCTCTCTCTCTCTCTCTCATATAACAATGAGAGAACACAGAAAAAAGGGGAAGCGGATGCCGCGCCACAACATTCGGCCGGCGTCCTGCCATCCCAGACTCGACAAACGCAGCCTTTGCGCCGTCACAGTGTTTACAATTAATTTATTATTCCGTCTGGAGTTGTTCTGCAGTTGTCTGGAGTCCTTGCCCTCCCCGCCTCGGCAGTGCTGGGGAGCGTCAGGGCCCAAGGTCTCCCTGGCGAGCGTCGCTGGGCTTAGGGGTTCCGCAGGGCGTCTCAGCTCCCTCAGGGCGTCCATGGCGGTGCCGTAGATCCCAGTGTCCAGGGGCGGGGAAGGAGTGCGTTTGGTGTTGTGTGTTGGTATGGGCAGGTCTTTTCTGGGGTGAAGGAGGTTCATTCGTATCAACACACAGCACCAAGGAAAGGCGATTTCAGAACAACTCCACGACAGGGATATTACAAATAAAAACACCGAAAAAAAGGAAAATAAACTAAAAAAAACATCAGAAATAGGATAAAACAGGAGAGTAATACCATGAAATAGAAAATATAGAAGCACATAAGAGAAAAACGAAAAAAATCAAACAAAAAAACAAAAATCCAGCATGAAGGACTTTGGTGTGGTGTATTGGTATGGGTGAGCCTTCTCTGGGGTGAAGGAGACTCAGCTGTAGCAAGATACGGCACCAGGTGAGGCGATGTAGATACTCTACACAATACTGTCACGACAAATAAAGAAAAATAACACCGGAGACAGGATAATACAGAAAAGGAATGCCAGAAAAAAGAAATCAGATACAAAACACAACACTAGCAAAACAAACAGCTAGGATAAAGGACTTTGGTGTGGTATGTTGGTACGGGCGAGGCTTCTCTGGGGTGAAGGAGATTCGTCTGTAGCAGGATACGGCACCAAGAAAAGCCGATATACAGTAGAAACAACACCAGAAAAGGAAAAAGAAGAAAGAAAACCAGCATGAGGAAAATACAGAAAAAGAACACCAGCAAAAGAATACGATAGAAACACAACATCTTAAAAAGGAAAAAGTCATACTCAACATTTTCGGCTCTCTATGGGATGCTGACCCTGACTTAACTGTCGGGGTGGGATGCTGGCCCTGACTTAACTGTCGGGGTGGGATGCTGACCCTGACTTAATTGTCGGGGTGGGATGATGACCCTGACTTAACTGTCGGGGTGGGATGCTGACCCCAGCTTGAATGTTGGGGTGGGATGCTGACCCCAGCTTGAATGTTGGGGTGGGATGCTGACCCTGACGTAAATGTTGGGGTGGGATGCTGACCCTGACGTAAATGTCGGGGTGGGATACTGACCTTTAAAGGAAGGAAAATGAGTTGTTGCGATGTCTTAGTTTTATCGACAAAGGAATCGACTTTTTGAGAACAAAGAAAGGATAACGAGTTATTGCGACGTGTTTTTTATCGACAAAGGAATCAACGTTTTGGAAACAAAGAAAGGAGAATATGTTTTTGAGTTGGTTTAGTTTATCAGTCCGTCATATAGTTAGTCGTCTCAAAGCCAGACAATATAAGTCCGCTAATATTCAGTCAATCCGTCAGTCAATCAGTCATTCCATTAGTATATTAGTTTGTCAGTCCAGCAGCTAGTCAGTCAGTCACAGAGTCATGGGCATTATCAGTTTGTCATATAGTTAGTCAGTCAGTCTGCCAGTAGGTCATTCTGTCAGTCAAATAGTTAGTAGATTATTCGGTTTGTTTACCAATGAATTTTTTTCTTTTTTCTCTCTTCGTTTCCTTTCATTCTTGTTTATTGATTATATACTTTGTTTCATTTGTTTGTTGTTACTGTCGTTTCATATTTACTCTTTTTTTCTGCTATCTTCACCAACATCATCATCTATTTTTTCTCTCTTCTCATTCTTTTGTCTAGAAGACCATCGCTTTATCTTCTTTCCGCATCGTAAGCCTCTTCCTCTTCTCTTCCTTTATTCTTGTTATGTTTCAATGTTTCTTCTCCTCCTCCTCCTCCTCCTCCTCCTCCTCCTCCTTATTGTAGTTTTTCTATACTAATTGTAGTTTTTCCTACATGTATTCTTTCTTTTCGTGCTAGCCTCGGCTGGAGGGACTGGTGGGAGGGGAAGAGCCTTCGCCTTTGCTGTCCTGTCTCTGACTCGTAGATTAGAGTACATGGTAGCAACAACAAACAGCCTAGTTAGGACCAAGAGGTCTGTTGCTGTTTGCTTTTCCATTGTACTTCTTTGTACTCCTCCTCCTCCTCCGTGCACTGTAATCCTCACATTAATCAATTTTCCTTATTTTCCTCTTTACTTATTTTCCTTAACTTCCAATCTTTTCAGCGTCTCTCCTCTCTTATCTTCTATCAAAACGTTTTCCTTTCTCATGTTTGCCTCGAAAGTAGCTTTCATTATCCTCTTCTTCATTTTATCAGAGCTTTCCTTGTACATTATCTTCCGTTGTCCTGTTTACCTTGTTTATCCACCCTCTCTCTCCTCTGTTCTCTCCTTTGCATCGTTGTCTCATCCTCCTCCTTCCTCCTTCCTTCCCTCCTTTTCTTAATTCCCTTCCCTTGTTTAGCCATCACAGTATCACCCTCTTGCTCACGTTCTCTCTCCTCTCTCTTCCCTCTTCATCACCCTTCCCTTTTCCTCTCTTCCCCTCTCGCTGTCTTCCTTCTCTCCTTCCTTCCTCTTTCTTCTTCTTCTTCTTTCTTCGGTGTTTGATTTCCTTCAGACAGTTACATTCCCTTGTCTATTTTGCTTCTATTTCTGCTCTGTTTACTTATCTATCTATCTCTGTATATTTTATCCTCCATATCGTCCTTCATCTCCCATTTCCTTCTTACACTTCTTTTTGTTCTTCCTTCCTTCCATCCTTCATTCATTCATTCACTTGTTTCTTTTCTTTTATCATTTTCTTGATTCCTTCCTTCATTCATTCATTCACTCGTTTTTCTTTTATCAGTTTTCTTGATTCCTTAATTCCTTCATTCATTTATTTATCTCTTTCATTATGTTCTTACTCTCTCCCTTCCTCCCTACCTTCCTTCCTTTCTTCCTTCCTTCCTTCCTTCTTCAATGCCTCCCTCCCTTCCTTCCTTCCTTCCTTCCTTCCTTCCAGGCGAGTAAATGGGGCCATAGATCCACCGTGGATGACCAGAGAAATAAAAAGGGCAGTAAACCTAAAAAAAAGGAATTATAATTTGATGAAAGAGAATGCTACGGCCAAAGCCAGTACACAGTACCACAACAGCCTCAGAGCTTGTCGCAGCCTTATTCGGCGAAGCAAACGCAACTATGAAAAGCAAATAGAGCGCGAAATCGAAACTAACTCCAAGAAATTCTTCACGTACATAAGATTGAAAAAGAAAGTAAAATCCAATATTGGTTCCCTGACAGACGAGACTGGATCTGTAACTCAGGACAGTAAACAGATGGCCAGAATCCTCAACAGTAACTTCGCATCCGTATTCACAGTCGAGGACATCGAAACCATTCCCGAGGGTCCTGACCCGCCGAGTGAGATCACACCGCTGGAAATTGACTCAATATGCGACCAAGAAGTAAAAAAGTACTTGGACAAACTCGACACGAACAAGTCAACGGGACCCGACAATTTGTCCCCGCGGTTATTAAAAGAGCTTAAACAACAAATACTTCAACCACTCACTAACATATTCAACTGGTCAGTTCATCTAAACAAGGTCCCGGAAGACTGGAAAATGGCGAACGTAACACCGATTTTCAAAAAAGGAGACAAAAGCGTTGCATTAAACTACAGGCCCATAAGTTTGACATCAGTGGCAGGAAAAATACTCGAAAAGATTATTAGAGATAAACTTGTTAAGTTTCTAGAAAACAATAATATAATCTCCGACACCCAGCATGGCTTCAGAAACAAGCGCTCCTGCCTAGCGAATTTATTAAACTTCTTCCAAGGTATATACAAGAACTGGGATGCCCACATCCCCAGTGATGTTATATACCTGGACCTTCAGAAAGCCTTCGACAAAGTACCGTACGAGCGATTCCTCAAGAAACTGCACTCGGCGGGCATCGGAGCCAATCTGACCGCGTGGATAAGAGATTGGCTCACCGACGAAAACAGCGAGTACTACTCAACGGACAGCCTTCCGATTAGCTTCCAGTCACTAGTGGAGTGCCTCAAGGGTCAGTGTTGGTACCAATCCTCTTTATCATATATATCAGTGACCTAGAATCAGGACTGAAATCCACAATATCGAAATTTGCAGATGACACCAAGGTGGGTGGAGAGGCCCTCACAAAGAACGACTGCGAAATCATTCAGAAAGACCTCAATGACATTATCGAATGGTCGGAAAAATGGCAAATGTCTTTAATGTTGACAAATGCAAAGTCATGCACATTGGGTCCCAAAATAGTAACCACAACTAAATCATGAATGGGCGACCTCTGCAGGCGATTCCGGAGGACAAGGCTCGTGGAGTCACTATCAGCAGTGGCCTGAAACACGCGAATCACTGTAAAAAGCACACAACAAAGCCAACACTATGCTCAGGTTCATAGCGAGGAACTTCAGTGTAAAACACCAGACGTGATGCTATCCTTGTATAATTCCATGGTAAGACCGCACCTCAGTATACAGTACAGTTCTGGTCTCCTAATTACAGAAAGGACATTGCTTTACTGGAAAGGATTCAACGACGCGCCACAAAGATGATTCCAACCTTAAGGGCTCAACCGTACGAGGAACGACTCAAGCGACTCAATCTCTTTACATTGGAGAAAAGACGCCTACGAGGGGATATGATTCAAGTCTTCAAGTATCTAAAAAAGTTCAATAACGTCGATTACTCCAAATTCTTTGAACTGCAAACCAACTCAAGAACTAGAAATAACGGTTTACCCATTCAGTCGAGTCGATGTAACACAGACATTGGAAGGAGTTTCTTTTCAAACCGAGTCATCCGCCACTGGAACAATCTTCCCTCAGAAGTAGTAAATGCGAATACCATCAACTCCTTCAAATATAGAATCGACCGTCATTTTGCTGCGTCGGGAGTAAACTGAATAACGAGGGCTTTCATCTGCTCCTCAATATCGAAGTGCTTTCATCTGCTCATCAAGCCCCAAGTGGCGGTCGAGCAGATTAAATCACCCAAGCGGGCGACCTCGTAATGAGCCAATAGGCTTTCTGTTGCCCGCATGTCCATGTTTCCATGTTTCCTTCCTCTCCTCCTCCTTCCTCCTCAGTGCCTCCCTCCTCCCTCCTCCTCCTCCTTCCCTCCCTCAATGCCTCCCTCCCTCCTTCCTCCCTTTCTTTCTTCCTCCCTCCCCCTTCCTCCTCAATGCCTCCCTCCTCCCTTCCTTCCTCCCTTCCATCCTTCCTTCCTTCCTTCCTTCCTTCCTTCCTCTCCCTCCCTCCTTCCTCCCTCAAAGCCTCCCTCCTCCTCCTTCCCTCCCTCAATGCCTCCTCCCTCCTTCCTCCCTCCCTTACTCCCTTTCTTTCTTCCTCCCTCCTCCCTTCCTCCTTTCTTTCTTCCTCCCCCCCTTCCTCCCTCCCTTCCTTCCTTCCTTCCTTCCTTCCTTTTTACCTTTGTTCCTTCTTTCCTTCCTCCCTCCCTCCCTCGTTCCTCCCCGTCGCACCTGTTACCTGTGCATAATTCGCCTTAATTACTCCACCTGGCATTACCTGATTTCCTCGTGGTCATTAACCTGTGGAAGGTGGAGTTCATTTTCTGTGGGTTTTTGTGTTTTCCCTTTTCAACTTTCTCTTCGGTTTGCTTTTTCTCGTAATATTTTTTCACATTGTCTTTTTACATATTGCATCCCCTTATTTTTACTTCATTTTGCTCTCCCTCAGCTTGAGGAGGCAAAATAATAAACAAGGATAATAAAACAAACTGAAAATGATTTTTGTACGTGTTTTCATTAGATTTTTCTCAAACTTCCTCGGCCACTGCCTTCTCTTTTTCTTTGTCATCATTCATCTCTGTCTGGAGGAGGAGGAGGAGGAGGAGGAGGGAGGGAGGGGCTCTAAACGATAGCTATGAGAGGCGAGGAAATGAGGGAAAGAAGATAGCGTTGGAAACCACATTAATAGCCCATAAACTTATAACGGTGCTCTCTCTCTCTCTCTCTCTCTCTCTCTCTCTCTCTCTCTCTCTCTCTCTCTCTCTCTCTCTCTCTCTCTCTCTCTCTCTCTCTCTCTCTCTCTCTCTCTCTCTCTCTCTCTCTCTCTCTCTCTCTCTCTCTCTCTCTCTCTCTCTCTCTCTCTCTCTCTCTCTCTCTCTCTCTCTCTCTCTCTCTCTCTCTCTCTCTCTCTCTCTCTCTCTTCGTGACTGGACAAATAGGAAGGAGGGGAGAGGAGGGGTGGGATATTGGCATCAGAATAGATGTGCCGGTGAAGGAGGTGCACCCTTCCCTCACCTCCCTTTCCCTCTTCCCCCTTACCATTTCCCTTCACCTCCCTCTTGTCCTTCTTCTCGCACTTCTTACCTCTTCCTCATCTCCCCTCCCTCTTCATTGCCCTTGCCTCCCCTTTATCACGTCCTTTCACCTCCCTTCTCTTCTCAAACTTTCCTTGTCTTTCCGTCACCCTTTTCTCTTCCTCTTCTTTCCTCTCACCTTCACTTTCCTTTCCCCTCACCTTCCTCTCCTTTTTTCTTCCGTCCTCCACCTTCCATCTAGCTCCACTTGCCTCTTCTTACCCTCACTTCCCATTCATCGTCGTCCCCTTTCCCTTCTTCTTTTTCCCACATCCCTCTCGTCTCTTCCCTTCACCTCTCGAAGCCCTATCTCTTACTCATACCTCGCCTCCTCCATTTCTCTTCCTATCTCCTATCCTCAGCCTCTTTCTCTTCCTTCTCACCCCTCCCCTCCCCTTCCATCCTTACCTCCCCCTTGCTCGCAATGTTCCGTAATCAGTCCCCACATCCCGTATTTTACTCCTCTTCCTCTCTCTTCCCTTCCTCTCCTCCTCCCTTTCCCTATCTTCTTCAATATTTATTCCATCTCCTTCCTCATATTTTATTCATGTTTCATCATACTGCTGCTGCTGCTGCTTCTGCTGCTGCTGTTGCTACTACTACTACTACTACTACTACTACTACTACTACTACTACTACTACTACATTAGTCTACTATTGATTCCACTGCTACTTATTTCACTTTTCCTCTTTCCATCTCCACATACTTTTTCTTCCTCTTCTCCCCTTTCTCTTTCCCTTCCCTTTCCTTCTCCCTACCTATCTTATGTATCTTGCTAACCCCGTTACCCCATTGAGAATGTGATCTCCTCCTCCTCCTCCTCCTCCTCCTCCTCCTCCTCCTCCTCCTCCCCCTCCTCCTCTTCCTCTTCATCTATTCTGTCCTGTTCTACCACACGTAGATTACTAGTAGTAGCGGTAGTAAACAGACACCCTCGCCATAGACCGATAGTCTTCTGGTGTATGTTCTTCCTATGTATTCCTATGTATTCCTCTTCCTCTTCCTCTTCCTCTTCCTCCTCCTCCTCCTCGTCCTCTCCTCATCCTCCTCTCACTCTTCCTCTTCCTCTTCCTCCTCCTCCTCCTCCTCCTTCTCCTTCTCCTCGTGCTCTTCTCCTCCACCTCTTCTTATCTCCTGTCTCAGTCCTCCATTACCATCTAGGCACACCTCCTCCTCCTCTTCGTGTGCACTAAAGGAATGGTGACTTTGTGTAATATTGTGCCTGTGAGAAATAAATATAAGGAGGATGAAGAGGAGGAAACATGGAAGCATTACTAGCAGGCAGCAGAAAGCCTGTTGGCTCCATACTAGGCTGCCTGCGTTCAGTGATTTAATCAATCCGTTTGCCATAGGAGTGGCTTGCAGGGAAGGATTAAAGCACTTGTGTATCTACTCTCGGGGAGGTTCAGATCACTCTCGATGCAGCAAAGGGGCGATCAATGCATTTCTTGAAGGAGTTGATGGTCTCTGCGCTAACCACTTCTGCAGGAAGGCGGAGGAGGAGTCGTGAAAAGAGATAGCCCGTTAAATTTAAAGAAAGACATAGAATGAGTGTGTGTGTGTGTGTGTGTCGTCATTGAGAGAGAGAGAGAGAGAGAGAGAGAGAGAGAGAGAGAGAGAGAGAGAGAGAGAGAGGGAGAGAGGGAGAGAAGAAGGGAGGTAGAGAGGAAGGGAGGAAGCGAATGAAGAGAAAGGAGAACACTAACTAATGGGGACGCGTTTTACTCCTCCTCCTCCTCCTCCTCCGCCTCCTCCTCCATCAAGTGTGTGTGTGTCTTGATGCCAAGAAAAATCCAAAGTTATTTTCAGTTACATAGAAACAAGAAAACTGTTAAAAATAATATCGGCCCACTACTATTAAGTGACAATACGATTAGTGATGATAAAGGCATGGCGTCGGTCCTAAACTCAACCTTTAGTAGCGTATTTACAAAAGAGAACATGACATCAACTCCAGCCCCGAAGAAAATTTTTCAAGGCCTTGAAGAACATAAGCTTGCATTGACCGAAACTGATATCAGCGAAGTGCGTGCGTACCTGCAGAAAATAGATCCAAATAAATCTCCGGGCCCCGATAATTTATCTCCTCGCGTGTTAAGAGAATGTAGTCAACAGCTAGAATTACCCATAACATTAATATTCAACAAGTCATTAGCACAGGCCAGTGTGCCTCTCGAGTGGAAAAAGGCCAATATTACCCCGATCTTTTAAAAACGGAGACAAAAAAACTAGCCAGTAATTATCGCCCTATCAGCCTCACGTCTGTCCTAATTAAACTATTCGAAAAAATAATCAGGGATAAAATGATCACTTTCCTTGAAACAAATGAATTGATAACTGATAGTCAGCATGGATTTCATAGTTATCGGTCTTGCCTTACCAACCTATTAACCTTTTTCAACGATGTTTATAAATGTTGGGACGTGAAGCCCATATGACGTAATTTACCTAGATTTTCAGAAAGCGTTTGATAAAGTTCCTCACGTTAGGCATATTTCAAAACTACGTTCCCCCGGTATTAACGACCATCTATGTGCGTGGATTCATGACTGGCTCACCAGCAGAGAACAACGTGTAGTTCTTAATGGTGAAGCATCGGATTGGCAACCCGTCACCAGTGGCGTTCCCCAAGGCTCGGTCCTGGGGCCAACACTATTCATAATTTACGTGAACGACTTAGAAACTGATATCCTATTAAAAGTAGCCAAATTCGCCGATGACACCAAAATAGGAGGTACGGTAATGAACAGTCAAAGTTGCGAGAACATTCAATCAGATTTAATAAGACTTGCCGACAGCAGCGAAAAATGGCAAATGAGTTTTAACGTAAGGTAATGCACATAGGTGAAAAAAATCCTAACTTTAAATATCAGATTCAAGGACATGAGCTCAGCGAAGTAAAACAAGAAAAACATCTTGGTGTCATTATCAGTAACACTCTTAAAATGAGTGATCAATGTTCTGCAGCGAGTAAAAAAGCCAATATGATGTTAGGATAAATCTCAAGAAACTCTGATTATAAATCACCCGAACTTATGAAGAGATTATATTTAGCATTTGTAAGGCCACATCTAGAATACGCCGTTCAGTTCTGGTCACCGAACTATATCAAAGATCAAGTTTTGCTAGAAAAGATACAGCGACGAGCAACCAAACAAATTCCAGCGCTCCGAAACTTGCCATATGACGAGCGTTTCAAGCGTTTAGATATGTTTTCCCTAAAAAGCAAAGGATAAGGGAGGACTTAATTGAAGCGTTCAAAATCCTTAATGGATTCGACAACATTTTTTTTTTTTTTTTTTTTTACAACAAAGGAGGCAACTCAAGGGCACATAAAAAAAGAAAACAATAATATAAAAAAAAGCCCGCTACTCGCTGCTCCTAGAAAAGAAACAAAGGAGGTGGCCGAAAGCAAGATCAAATACGGGAGGAGAGGTGTCCTGATACCCTCCTCTTGAAAGAGTTCAAGTCGTAGGCAGGAGGAAATACAGATGAAGGAAGATTGTTCCAGAGTTTACCAGCGTGAGTGATGAAAGAGTGAAGATGCTGGTTAACTCTTTCATAAAGGTTTGGACAGTATAGGGATGAGCATGAGTAGAAAGTCGAGTGCAGCGGGGTCATGGGAGGGGAGGCATGCAGTAGGCAAGTTCAGAAGAGCAGTCAGCGTGGAAATATCGATAGAAGATAGAAAGAGAGGCAACATTGCGGCGGAATTTAAGAGGTAGAAGACTATCAGTATGAGGAGGAGAGCTGATGAGACGAAGAGCCTTTGCCTCCACTCTGTCCAGAAGAGCTGTGTGAGTGGAGCCCCCCCACACATGAGATGCATATTCCATACGAGGGCGGACAAGGCCCCTGTATATGGACAGCAACTGTGCAGGGGAGAAGAACTGGCGGAGACGGTACAGAACGCCCAGCCTCGAGGAAGCTGATTTAGTAAGAGATGAGATATGAAGTTTCAGTTGAGATTTTGAGTTAGGGATAGACCGAGGATGTTTAGTGTTGAGGAAGGTGATAGCTGGGTGTTGTCAAAGAATAGGGGATAGTTGTTTGGAAGATTGTGTCAGTGGATGGGTGGAGAAACTGTGTTTTGAGGCGTTGAAGGACACCAGGTTCTTCTTGCCCCAATCGGAAATAATAGTAAGGTCTGAGGCTAAGCGTTCTGTTGCCTCAGCCTTGAATCGTTAAGTTCCTGAAGGGTGGGTCTTCTATTAAAGAAGTTGAGTAATGCAGAGAGGAATCATCAGCGTAGGAATGGATAGGACAGTTCGTTTTGGAAAGAAGATCATCAATGAACAACAGAAAAGAGTGGGAGATAGGACAGAACCCTGTAGGACACCACTGTTAATAGATTTAGGGAAGAACAGTGACCGTCTACCACGGCAGAAATAGAACAGTCAGAAAGGAAACTGGAGATAAAGGTACAGAGAGAAGGATAGAAACCGTAGGAGGTAGTTTGGAAAGCAAAGATTTGTGCCAGACCCTATCAAAAGCTTTTGATATGTCAGCGCAATAGGAAGAGAGAGAGAGAGAGAAATTGAAACAAAGGTGAATATAGTAAAAAAAAGGTGAGGGTAGAGAGAAAAAGGAAGAAAGGAGATCAACAGGATTTAGGTAGAAGGAAAGAAGTGGTAAAATAATAAGGGAAAGGAAGAAGAAAGGGAAGGGGAGAAGTGGAAAGAAAAGAAAGGTCTACAGAATGGATAAAGAGGTAGATGTGCTGGAAAAGATGATGAAGGAGGAGAAGGCGAAGGAGGGAGAGAGAGAAAATGTGGAGAAATGAGGGAGAGGTAGGTAGAGGCAATTTTTTTATGCAGAGAAGATTGGAAGGAGGTGGAGAGAAAAAGAGAGAGCGTAGGTAAGGAAAAGGAAAGAAATTTGGTGAGACGGAGTGGAAGGAAGGATAGAGGGAGGAAAGTGTTAATTGATACGTTTTATTGTTTTCTTTTTTACTTTTGTTTTCTTTTTTATTTTGTTTTGTATGTGTTCTTCCTTCCCTTCCTATTCCTTCCTATTCCTTCCTCTTCCTTCTTTCCATATTTTCCTTATCCTTTCATTTCCCGTTCCGTTATTTGCAGTTTCCTCCATCCCTCCTCTCCTCCCCTCCCTCCACACACCTCCCCTTCCTTTCCTAACCTCTCTCTCGCCTCCCCGCTCCGTTCTTTATCCTCCGATAACATGCATTCCCATTCTCCACACTTCACCCCCCTTACCTTCTCTTCTCTTTTCATCCCCTCTCCATTCCCCTTCTCCATCCATCCTTTCTTCCCCCTTTTCCCTTTTCTTCTTTTCTTCTCCTTCGCTTTCCATTTCCCTATCCATCTCCTTTCCTCTCCTTCCATCCACTGCACTCCCATTAGCTCCCATCCATTCCATTATTCTCTCTTTCCTCTCCTCCTTTTTCCTCTCCTACTCCTCCCCTTTCCTTTCCTCTCCTAGCCGTCATCCTCATACCCCTCTTCCTTTCTCAGTTTCTTCCTTTACATTTCCCTCTTCTCCTTCCTTCCGTTTACCTTCATTCCCTTTTTTCCCACGTTATTCTCCCTCTTTCGTCTTCCTTCTTCCCCTCCTCCATTTGTTTCTTATTTTCCCTCACGTGCAGCTCTCTCCATTTCTCCTTCTCTCCCTCCTCCCTTCTCTTTACCTCCCCTTCATCCATCTCCTGTCTACTCTGCCACGCCTTATCATCCATTTCTCCCATTCCACCTTTTTCATACCCTCCCCTCCGTCCCCGCCTCTATTCCATCTCCCACCCCAGGTGCATAGCCATTACCTGAAGTGAATCACAGGTGGCCAGGCCGGGGGGACACACAACTCCCGTCACCTGCACCCCATCACTTCCCCCACCCACATCCCATTATTTTCCCTCACCCACTCGTCCTACCCATCACTGCCCCTCACTCTCTCCTGCCCATCACTTTTTTTGTCACCCGCTCGTCTTCCCCACCACTTCCCATCACCCGCTCCTCTTCCCCATCACATCCCATCACCCTTTCTTCTTCCCATCACCCCTCATCTGCTCTCTTTCTCATCACTTTCCGTCACCCGCTC
This sequence comes from Eriocheir sinensis, assembly GCF_024679095.1. Lineage (NCBI taxonomy): Eukaryota > Metazoa > Arthropoda > Malacostraca > Decapoda > Varunidae > Eriocheir > Eriocheir sinensis. The sequence goes on from NW_026111792.1 coordinate 12,664, forward strand.
CTCTTCCCCTCACCCGCTTCTCTTCCCCTCACTCCCCCTCATCTTCATCCCTATCACTTCCACTCACCATCTCTTCCCATCACTTACCCTCACCTGCCTCCCATCACTTCCCAGCACCCATTCTTCTCCCATCACTTCGGAGAATTTGTTTTTATGATGATTTTTTCGTTATGACTTTAATTTTCTCTCATTCTTTGCTGTTTCCTCTACTCTCCTCCAATTTCTTCCATTTTATCCGTCATTTCCTTCTGCGTTCTCTTCTGACCCTGTCCGTGACGCACTATTCTTCTCTTTTCCCTCATTCATTTGTTCTTAATTTTTCTTCCTCCTTCCCCTTCTCCTCTTCTTCCCATTCCCTTTCCACAGTGAATTCCGTGACCAGTTTCAGGCTGAACACGAGAGAAAGGGGAAGAGAGGAAAAGGGAAGGAGAAAGGAAAAGGAGGGAAAGGAGGGAGGGAGGGAAAAGGAGAGGAAGGAAGAAGAGAAGGAGATGGGGGGAGGAAAGAGGGAAATAGAGGAAAGAGGAAAGATAAAGGGAGGAAAGAGTGGAAGGACGTCTAAATAGGGGGGAAGGTTTTGCTGTCTATTGTTGGCACGAGAGAGAGAGTTTTCAAGATTTACAAAGAGAAAATCAGACCACAAACCCCATGGTCCAGACTATGTGGTCTGTCCTTAAACCTAAGTGATTCTACATTAATCTTTTCATTCTCCTTATTCCTTTTTTCTTGTGTTATGTATATGTGTTTGTATAAGAGAGAGAGAGAGTTAGATAGAAAACCAGACCACAGACCCCATGGTCAGACTAGGTGGTCGGTCCTTAAACCTAAGTGATTTTACATTAATCAGATGGCTCCAAAACGTTGCTTTTCTACTCTAGTTAATATTAAGTTCAAGGAAGTGACGGTCAATCGTGTTACACTGGACCACTGATGGTGGGAGCTTATTCCATTCTCGCACTACAACGGTGAAGAAAAATTTGGTGCAGTCTGAATTTACTTGTCTCCATTTAAGTTTTGTGCCATTGTTCCTCGTTCGCAAAGTGTCATCGATCATAAACAATTTTGTTCTGTCTACATTCGTGAAACCATTAAGTATTTTAAAACATTCGATCAGTGTTCCTCAGGCGACGTTTCTCAAGAGAACATGTTAAGGGTGGAAAGCCTTTCTTCGTAGGATTTGTTGCGCAAGGAGGGATCATTTTGTTGCTCGACGCTGAACACCTTCTAGTTTAGCAATGTCCTTTGCATGGTGGGAGACCAAAACTGTACCGCATATTCCAAGTGGGGTCTGACTTAACTATTGTAGAGCGGAAGTATTACATCTTTATTCTTGAATAAAAAGTTTTTTTTAATGAAGCCCAACATTCTGTTCACTTTATTTGCTGCATCGATGCACTGATGTGAAAATTTGAAGTTTGACGCGATTTTGACCCCCAGGTCCTTAACGCATTGAACGCTTGTGAGTTTAACGCCGCGCATTTCGTAATCGAACTTCTTATTTTTTGTTCCAACTTGAAGGACCTGGCACTTGTCTACGTTAAAGGGCATCTCCCATTTATCCGACCAAGCTGAAATTTTATGCAGATCCTCTTGGAGGCTTTGCCTGTCTTCGTCAGTGAGAACCGAGTTACCAATCTTTGTGTAGTCTGCAAATTTACTAGTGCGATTATTGAGTCCAACATCCACGTCGTTGATGTAAATAATGAAGAGCACTGGGCCAAGAACCGAGCCCTGAGGGACGCCACTAGTGACCAGCGCCCACTCTGAGTTAAATCCGTCAATCACAACTCTTTGTTGTCTGTTGCTCAACCAATTCGCGATCCATTGGTTTACTTGACCGTCAGTGCCTATTTGCTTTAATTTATAAAGTAATTTATGATGTGGGACCTTATCAAACGCTTTCTGGAAATCAAGATAGACTACGTCCAATGATTTGGTTACGTTATAAACTGAGAAGAGATCGTTATAAAAGGTCAGGTTTGACAAGCAAGATCTTTTATTACGGAAGCCATGTTGTGAATCCCCAATTAATGAGTGGCTTTCGAGGTAACTCACAATTTTGTCTCTAATTATGCTCTCGAGTAGCTTACCTACAATTGAAGTTAGACTAATGGGTCGGTAGTTACCTGGTATTTTTTTGTCTCCTTTCTTAAAAATCGGTGTCACGTTAGCCTTTTTCCAATCCGAAGGGACGATGCCTTGTCGCAAGGACATATTGAATACGGTAGTGAGGGAGGAGAGTATTTCGCTCTTTGTCTCTTTAAGCAGTATAGGATTCACTTTGTCGGAATTTTAAGGACTTCATCGATTGTTATTTCAAAATTAGGCAATGCATGCTCGAGATTTACAATAGTACTGGTGTTGGTGGTAGCGAGAGGAAGACTGTTAGTATTAAACACCGAGGAAAAGTAATTGTTTAAGAGGTGGTGGTGGGGAGGATGGTAAGGGAAGGTTGTGGTGACAGTAGGGGGGAAGGGGGAAGGTAGCGGTGGTGGTGGTAGTGGTGGTGGGGGAAGAGGAGGAAAAGAATGTTGAGGAGTAGGAGGAAGAGTAAGTGTTGGTATTGATAGTTGTGGTAGTTGTGGTGGAAAAGGAGGAAGAGGAAGTGAAGAGGAGAGGAGAGAGGGTGGAGAAGAAAGAGAAGTAGGTAAAGATTAAGAAGTAGGACAAAAAACAGGTTAGGTTCGAAAGGAAAACAAGAAAGGGGTAGGAGGAGTAGAAGATAAATCAGTTAAAAAAAAAAGATTTGGAAGAAAAGTAGAACGAGAAGGAGGAGAAGGAAGAAGATGAAGACAAGGAGGAGGAGGGGCGAAATAACATGAACATAAACAAGGGCAAGAAGAAAAAAATAACGAAAATCGAAGATGGAGAAAGAGGAAAACAGTGGGAAGATCAGCAGGAAAGAAAGAATAGTAGAAAATTATAAACGAATAAATGGAGGAATAAGGAAAAAAATATTACATCTATTTCTATTCCTTCCTTTTTTCTCCTCCCTCACTTTCTCTCTCACTTACTTATTCTGGTTCGCCCGTCCTTACGACCACCTAGCCTCAGGCCAACACCCACACCCTCGGTCCCTTACACGGCCACCCTAGCCTCAGGCCAACACCCACACCCTCGGTCCCTTACACGACCACCTAGCCTCAGGCCAACACCCACACCCTCGGTCCCTTACACAGCCACCTAGCCTCAGGCCAACACCCCACCCTCGGTCCCTTACACACCCTAGCCTCAGGCCAACACCCACCTCGGTCCCCACCTGGCCTCAGGCCAACACCCACCCTCGGTCCCTTACACGACCACCTAGCCTCAGGCCAACACCCACACCCTCGGTCCCTTACGACCACCCCTAGCCTCAGGCCAACACACCCTGCCTCAGGCCAACACCCACCCTCGGTCCCTTACAGCCACCTAGCCTCAGGCCAACACCCACCCTCGGTCCCTTACAGCCACCCTAGCCTCAGGCCAACACCCGCACCCTCGGCTCACCACGCCGCCTTTCGGGTTTAGCGGAGACAAAATATGGAACTAATCTAGGTCGCCGCCACCTCCCGCGAGAGATTAAACCCGGCGAGTAATGACCAAATACACCACGGCGGCCGCGATGCACCATCAGTAAGTGGCAGGATATTAAACCAGCGGCCCGGCGGCGAAGAACAGCAGCAATAACAGCAACGAGGAAACCAGTGAAGTGAAAGAGCAAACTTCAAAATGAATAACAGCAACGAACAAACGTACAAACAACAAACAAGCTACAAACAAGCAGAGAAACGAACATCAAGAAAACAGCAAACAACAAATAACATACAAAGACAAGTAGCAGCAACACCAGCAGCATTAATAACATCAACGAGAAAAACAATGATGTTGAATCCTTGTGTCTTTAAACAGCAAACAACAAGAAGAATAAAAGCAGCAGTGACAGAAGTACGAGACATCAGTCGAAAAAAATAACAGCAACAGCACTATCAGCAATAGAACAGAAGAAGCAGGAGATAATAATACCAACAGAAAATAGGTTGTTAATATTCTTTCGACAATCACATAATATAGTAACTCTTTGTGTTCCATTGATTAAGCAAACTGTTTTGTTCCTTTGCACAAAGTATCAGTGTAACCATTTATGTTCCCCTACACAAAATAAGGTACCCATTATCTCATCCCTTACACTAATAATTAACCGTGTCTACTCTCTTTTCCCGTGCCCAAATACCAGGCCCAAATCATATACCCATTTTTTGCTCTCCTTAAAATAATAAATTCAGCATTTCTGTCCCACTACATATATTCAGATACTCATTACGCATTCCCTTACAGATCACCAAATAACCATTTCTATCCCCTTACACAAAACAGGTAGCTATTATTTCATCCACTTACACAAAACCAACTAACCATTTCATCCCTTACAGAAAACCAACTAACAATCTTTTACCCCTTTTCTTTCGGCAGGATCAAGGATGAAAGAGGGCGACTAAATGGAGGAAAAGTGAGAGTATAAAAACCTCCTTACTGGAGCGTCTTAAGGGAAGCGTGTCTAAAGCTCTTCGTCGTCACCAGCTCAGCGAGGTGAGTGACTACTAATTTTGTCTGCCGGGAGATAGGAGGAGAAGATGGTGGTAGGGGGGGGTGCAGGTGGAGGAAGAGGAGGAGTTGCGTCATAATGAAAAAAATGAATAGGAGGAGGAGGAGGATGGAAAGGAGGTGGCGGAGGTTTTGCGGGAGACTCAAAAAAATGAACAGAGGGAGAGGAGGAGGAGAAGGAGAAGGAGGAGGAGGAGAAAAAACGATTATAAGAAGAAGAAGAAATAAAGGTGGAGGAGAAAGTGAGATAAGTAGAATAAGAACTAAAATAATTCATTAGGAGAGAACCGAGGATAAAAAAAAAAAGGAGGAGAAGAAGAAACAGAAATAAAGAAAAAAAAGTGGTTCTCCCCTTCCCCCCTGACCCCTGTTTGGGGGGGGGGCGTTTCAACCTTCGGCTCAGGCGGTAAATGACAACCCAACACTCGCCCACTTAGCAGCGTCGTGTCTGGCGGCGAGGAGGCAACTTTCCACGGCCTTGCTTCTGCCTCTCTCCACACTTGCTCCGCTTCGCCGCCCCCATAGCCTTAGGGCCATATCATTAAACATTGCGTCGGCCAAGCACACACACTCGACATGGGTTTCCTAGGGCTGTGGGCCTTTCAGGGTAGTTTTATGACCATGGTGGGAGTTTGACATGGCTTCTGTACCATGGACTCTAAATACCTCATGAGAACGCATTTTACCTCGTTTTTGGCTTTTATAAATTATTATTGTTGTGTATCTGTAGCGTCTTAGAATTCCGACATTAGTTACAAATTTGTAGCAGTTCGGGCATGCCGTAACAAGGTTTTGCTCCGAGTATTCTGACTCTAAGCTCCTTTTCCGCTGCCTTTAACTTGCGTCCTATTTGTCACACATGAAACTCCCTTCTCCGCTTTGTCTTTCTGCCTCTTTCTTACCACTCTGTTCCTCTTCACTGTGTCTCCTTGGTGTTTGTTTCCTCTTCCACTTCCTCTCCTCTCTTCCTTTCCTTGCTTTTATCCTCTTCTTCTTTCATGTTTCTACTTTCTCCTCACAACCCCACCTCCTTCCTTATTCCTGCATTTTCCCACCCTATTTTGTACTTTTCCTTCGTTTTTTTCTTTCCTGCAATTATTTTTCCCTTGCAGTTTTTGGCACACCTCTTGTTTGCTTTCAGTTTTGTGGGATAGCTGTGTCCACCCCGTCCACGCCAGGCACCAGGTTTTGCTGTGTTGTCCATCTCGGTCCAGTGTTGTCAGAAGCAAAGTAATCTTAATGCTGCCCCACTGACCGTCTTCCTGTATGTTCTCAAGTACCTTGTCTGATGGTCTGTGGCGGGTCTGTTGGTGCTGGTCTTCTTTGTCTCCTCGCCTCATTCCGTCTCTGAATGTCCCTCCCTCACAGCTTCGGCTTCTGTTTCCCGCTCCCTTTCTTTCTCTACATCATCTTTGCCCCCTCTCTTGCCTCTTTTGTGCCTCTCATCAATTCCTCCTCGCCTTAATGTTGTCTCTCCTCTCCCAAACTGTATTGGTCAGCATTAACCAGACCTTATCTCGACTATGCGGTTCAGTGCTGTCCCCTTTACTATAGAATGGACACCAGTATGTTAGAATATTTGCAGAGGAAGATGAAAAGGGACTCACGAGATGAGAATATCAAATGTGCATCCTCTGGAAGGCGAAGGACGCGAGGAAGCTTGTTAGAAGTTTATAAATGGATGAAGGGCTGCAGTGAGGTGATGTCAATAAGTTTCTGGTGGTAAGAGATAAGGGTAAGACACTTAGTAATGTGTTTAAGTTGGATGCATTCATAATTAACAAGGATGTGGACTAGTACTGGTTTACCAACAGAGTAGTGAATGAGTGGAACAAGCGTGGCAGTCATGTGGTGAGTGCCAATTCGACCTTTAAAAAGAGGCCAGATACATTCTTGGGTAGTGTAGACTTTATATCCTCTTGTGGACTCCTTACTTTCCTATAATCTCACATTCTTATATATGTGTTATATTTCCTCTGCCCCAGTCCAAACCTTTCCTCCTTCCTCCTTCCACCCCAGAACTACCCTCCCTCGTCTGTAAGTGCCAGATCCGTCCTCAGACACATGTAGCTCTCCCTTACACGGCTTTGTATCCCACGGGTCTCTGTCTCACGGCTATCTCTCACACGGTTGTCGCAGCAGTCCAGAAGTTCCCGTTGACATGTTATATGGCCTGGGAGTGAGAGAAGGAGGGGGAGAGGGGGATACAGAGAGAGAGAGAGAGTGTGTGTGTGTGTGTGTCATAAGAATTCCAGGTCTGGTGCGTGGAGAGAAAGAAGAGATGCATGTGTGTGTGTGTGTGTGTGTGTGTGTGTGTGTGTGTGTGTGTGTGTGTGTGTGTGTGTGTGTGTGTGTGTGTGTGTGTGTGTGTGTGTGTGTGTGCGTGCCTGCTTGTCTGTCTTGCTTTAACAGAAAATTTTGACATAATTGCTATAACCGAAACATTTATCGACACCACAAATATTGATTTAAGTTCCGAATACAACATAGATGGCTACAGACTCTTCAACAAAGATCGTGTAAACCGTAGAGGCGGTGGCGTCGCCCTTTATGTCAAAAGCTATTTGCAACCCACTGACAAAACACCGGGAAACAGTAACGTTGAACATTTGTGCGTGCGAGTAAACATTGCAAAAGTCAATTTAAATATATCTGTCACCTACAGACCTCCCGGGCAATCACTCGATGACGACCTTGAAATGTACAGCGTCTTAAGGCAGTCACTTAATAACAGCGACTCACTGATATTAGGAGACTTTAACCTCCCCCATATCGACTGGGCGACACTGTCAGGTACAGAAGGCGAGTCACATAGAAGGATCCAATTTCTAGAAGAAAATTATCTAAGCCAAATGGTTTCTGAGCCAACTCGACAAAATAATATACTCGACCTTGTTATAACGACCCAAGATAACCTAGTCAGTAGTGTCACGGTAGGAGAACACCTCGGTTCCTGCGATCATAAATTAGTGCGCGTCGACATTAAAGCTCAATCATCAGTGACTGAAATAAAGTAAAGGTGCCCAATTTCAAAGAGCTAACTTCGTAGAAATCCGACAAAACTAACAGAAATACAACTATCAGATGACGGCAACGTAGAGGAAGCCTGGCTAAGCCTTAAAAATCCTTACTCACTCAGCAGAACACATTCGTCCCCTTGTGCGAGAAGCGAATTAACACTAATAAAGCCCACCGTGGTTTAATAGCGAAATTAAACAATCAGTCAATGAGAGAAAATTGTTTTACAGGTTAAAGAAAGAACAAAGCACGCCCGAGAACATTAGACTTTATAATGATGCCAGGCGACGAGTAAAAAAGACTAGTAGGTCAGGCAAAGCGTAGATATGAAGAAAATATTGCAGCCAACTGTAAAAATAACGAAATCTTTCTTCAGTTACATAAACAACAGAAAGGCGATCAAAAGTGGTATTGGACCTTTAACAAACAGCGACGGTGCACTAGTGACTGACAGACAATACATTGCAAACCTCTTAAACAATTACTTTTCCTCGGTGGTTAATACTAACAGTCTTCCTCGCTACCACCAACACCAGTACTATTGTAAATCTCGAGCATGCATTGCCTAATTTTGAAATAACAACCGATGAAGTCATTAAAGCTCTCATTCACTTAAAACAAATAAAGTCCTGGACCTGACAAAGTATATCCAACTCTGCTGAAAGAAACGAAGGCGAAATACTCTCCTCCCCTCACAACCGTATTCAATATGTCCTTGCGACAAGGCATCGTCCTTCAGATTGGAAAAAGGCTAACGTGACACCGATTTTCAAGAAAGGAGACAAAAAAGTACCAGGTAATTACAGGCCCATTAGTCTAACTTCGGTTGTAGGTAAGCTACTTGAGGGCATAATTAGAGACAAAATTGTGAGTTACCTTGAAAGCCACTCATTGATTGGGGACTCACAACATGGCTTCCGAAACAAAAGATCCTGCCTATCAAACCTATTAACCTTTTATAACGACCTCTTCACTGTTTATGACGTAACCAAATCACTGGACGTAGTCTATCTTGATTTCAGAAAGCGTTTGATAAAGTCCCACATCATAAATTACTTTACAAATTAAAGCAAATAGGTATTGACGGTCAAGTAAACCAATGGATCGCGAATTGGTTGAGCAACAGACAACAAGAGTAGTGATTGACGGATTTAACTCAGAGTGGGCGCCTGTCACTAGTGGCGTCCCTCAAGGCTCGGTCCTTGGCCCAGTGCTCTTCATTATTTACATCAACGACGTGGATGTTGGACTCAATAACCGCATTAGTAAATTTGCAGACGACACAAAGATTGGTAACTCGGTTCTCACTGACGAAGACAGGCAAAGCCTCCAAGAGGATTTGCACAAAATTTCAACTTGGTCGGATAGATGGGAGATGCCCTTTAACGTAGACAAGTGCCAGGTCCTTCAAGTTGAAACGAGGAATAAGAAGTTCGAATACGAAATGCGCGGCGTTAAACTCAAAAGCGTTCAATGCGTCAAAGACTTGGGGGTCAAAATCGCGTCAAACCTCAAATTCTCACAGCAATGCATCGATGCAGCAAATAAAGCGAACAGAATGTTGGGCTTCATTAAAAGAAACTTTGTATTCAAGAATAAAGATGTAATACTCCCGCTCTACAACAGTTTAGTCAGACCCACTTGGAATATGCGGTACAGTTTTGGTCCCCCCACCATGCAAAGGATATTGCTAAATTAGGTGTTCAGCGTCGGGCAACGAAAATGATCCCTTCCTTGCGCAACAAATCCTACGAAGAAAGGCTTTCTACCCTTAACATGTTCTCTCTTGAGAAACGTCGCCTCCGAGGAAAACTGATCGAATGTTTTAAAATACTTAATGGTTTCACGAATGTAGACAGATCAACATTGTTTATGATCGATGACAGTCTGCGCACGAGGAGCAATGGCGTAAAACTCAGATGTGAACAAGTAAATTCAGACTGCACAAAATTTTCTTCACCAACGTTGTAGTGCGAGAATGGAATAAACTACCATCAGTGGTCAGTGTAACACGATTGACTCCTTCAAAAATAAGCTCGACCGTCACTTCCTTCAACTTAATATCAACTAGAGTAGAAGTGCAACGTTTTGGAGTCTTCTGATTAATGTAAAATCACTTAGGTTTAAGGACAGTCTGGACCATGGGGTCTGTGTGGTCTGATTTTCTATGTAAATCTCTCTCTCTCTCTCTCTCTCTCTCTCTCTCTCTCTCTCTCTCTCTCTCTCTCTCTCTCTCTCTCTCTCTCTCTCTCACACACACACACACACACACACACACACACACACACACACACACACACACAGATAGACAGACAGACAGACAGACATCCCTGCCGTATATTTGCAAGTTTTATTTCATCCTTTTCCTAATAATTCCTGTATCTATTTAGTTTCCTATTAACTACTACTGTCCTTTCTCTTCCTCTTCTTCATTGGTCTTTTTCATCTTTTTCTCATTCTTTTCGTCTCCTTTTTGTCCATTCCTTTCCTCTCTCACCCTCTTACCTCTGCACTTCTTTCCTCAGCCTTCCCTCTTTCATTCCTCTCTCTTCCCTGCTTCCTCTTCCTGTGCGTCTCCTTTCTAACCCGTTTCTTTCTTTTCACACCTTTCTCCCAACACACACCATCTCCTTCCAACTTTCTTTCCTTCCTTCATTCATTTACTTTCCCTATAATTTGTCTTTTTCATTGTTTTTCCATTGCAATGTTGTTGTTGTTTTTTACTACATCCCTTATTCCTTTAGTCAACCGTCCTGTTTTCGTCTTCTTTGCCTACTCTCTTGTATTTCATATTTTCTCCTTCCATCCTTCGTATTCTTTTGCATTACGATATTTCTTAATTAGTCGTAACTTTTCATTTCCTTATCCCTTTTTCTTGTGTTATGTATATGTGTATGTGTTAATATAAATATAAGAGAGAGAGAGAGAGAGTCAGAATCAGAATCAGAATGCTTTATTCCATTAAAGTACAATGTACAATGGCTTTTCTCTTATTTACTAAATACTTTACATGTAATATAGATATCATATATAAGACTTTCTTTAACTAATCTTTTATCTTAATTACTAAATATTTACATGGGATATCATATATAGGAACTTACTAGATATAATACATATGTACTAGATAAGTGTATATTATGTCCTTCACGCGTTCTTTAGCAAAGCCTCCTTGAAGAGCGTGAATAGTTAGGGCTTTCTTGAAGCTCGTGGTGACAGGAGTTCTTTTATATTAGGGGGGAGCTTGTTCCATGCTCTTGGTCCACTTACTAATAGTGACCGCGCACCATTGTCTGTTCTCACTCTTGGGATAAATAGGTCTCCGTTTTGTCTCGTTACAAGTTCGTTAATTTGTGTTACATATGGTAAGTTTAGTAGCCACTCAGGATAATATTTATGGGTCACTTTATACACCATTATGCACTGATCGAATTTCACTTTTCTTTCATCTTTATCCAATTTAGTTCTTGAAACACAGGAGTAGCACGGTCGCGTCTTTTGTAGCCCCCAGCAGGAACTTTGGCAGCGAAGTTTTGCAGATTTTGCACTCGCTGCATGATGGTCTCTTTGGTGTTGCCCCACATTTTTAGTCCTTAATTGATTAGACTTAACACTAGTGTATTGATAACAATCACTCTGGTTTCCTTATCAAATATGTAATTAATTCTTTTTATTAACATTATAACCCTATTACTTTTTGTTGAGTTGATGTATGTGTGTGTCGAACGTCATGTACTTGTCAAAGTAAACACCCAATATTTTAACATGTTTGCTTATTGGTATATCGCTTCCGTCAAAGTTGATGGTCATATCATCTGGTAAGCTCGATAACAGTTGCTGTGTGCCGATAAATATAAATTGGGTTTTGTTAGAGTTCAACATAAGGCCACTTTTTAGGAAATAAGTCTTGTCATTCGACAGTGTTACCTTAGCTCTGGTTATTAGCTGGTCTATGTTATTAATGTTGTCACTGTGGATAAACTGTGTGTCATCTGCGTACTGAACCAGTATACAGTCGCTGATGTGATCTGAGATATCATTAACAAAATAGTAAAAGAATAGGGCCAAGGATAGAGCCTTGTGGGACTCCATGTGTTATTAAGGATTTGGGTGATATGTGATTGTTTAGCCGGACTGATTGAGTTCTGTTTGATAGGTAGTCTTGGATCCAGAAAGGGTCTATACGTAGTTTAAGGCATCGCTGCAGTAAAATGTCGTGGTTAACACTGTCGAATGCCTTCGATAAGTCACATAAAGTTATCAGAGTAATTATCTTGTTATCTAGGTTACTATATACATTATTGGATATTACTGTGAGAGCAGTTTCAGTAGATAACTCCGGCCTGAATCCGTGTTGAGAGTTAGAAAGTAAAGCATTCCCTTCTAGGTGGTCAGAAAGTTGCTTAGCTACAATTTTTTCTAAGACCTTTGATATTACAGGGAGGAGAGATATAGGTCTGTAATTGGAGTTGATATTGCTTTCCCCTCCTTTAAAAATCGGGACAACAATGGCATGTTTGCATGGGGTGGGAAATTTACCTGTAACTATTGAGGTGTTGAATATGCACGTTAGGTAGAAGGCTGTAACAAAAAGGCTGTCTTTTGTGAAATTTAAAGAAATGCCATCGCTACCTACAGCTTTGGTCTCCTTTAGTTTGGATATCGTTAGAATTACAGTCTCATCATCAACTGGTTTAGGTCTGAAGAAGTTATTTGTGTCTAAGTTATCAATAGTGTTATGAGTTACTCGTACGTTGTCTGAGTTAGTATTATTGTTAGTAGACTCATTTTTACACCTCTCAAAAGTTTCTCTTCCTACGTTAGCGAAGTAGTTGTGAAAATCCTCCGCCTTGTCATTAATATCTTCATTAGTGATAATGTTGTTATTAGGTTTATTGTTAGGCACTATACCTCTAATATTACTCCACATTTGTGACGAGTTGCCTTTACTTTGGCGGAATTTATTATGATAGTATGTCTTTTTTGCCTTGTGAAGCTTATCCTTAACGCGTTTCTTTTCTTCTTTATATTTGTTGTAAAGTTGTGTGTTGTGTCGATCTAATTTTAGCTGGCCTTGTAAGCTATCCTGTACTTCATGTTATCTCTTACTTCTTTGTCAATCCAAGGAGCAGGTGGTCTATTTATATATTTAGTCGTCATTGGGGCAACAGTCTAGGCAAGAATTGAATATTGTGTTAAGTATATTCACCTGTTCGTCAATGTCATCAGTTAACGTGATATTATTTAAGCAGTCTGAGCTGGTTAGCAATGCTTCACAAAAGTTATATTTATTGTATGTAGCCATGCTTCTGAAAGTTTTCTTTATTTTTGTTCGTTTGGGTTTGCTAATGTCGATCTTTGAGATAATCATGTCGTGATCTGCGATAGTACTGGGAAGGCAATCAGAAGTAACAATACTTTTTGTTGTTTGTGATTAGGACATCAAGTAGTGTGGCAGACTGGGGGGTGACACGTGTTGGTTTACTTATTACTTGGGATAAACCGCAAGCTTCAATTATTTTCTTCAGGTTGCTGTTGTTAACTAGAAGGTTATCGTTAAGATCGCCGAACACATACATGGGTTTCTTTCTTAGGTTAACGTGCTTGAAGACTTCCATTAGATAATCATATGAGGTAGCGGGGGCTTTGGGATGTCTGTATAAGCATCCTACAATGATTGATGGTAGTTTTCTGCTTTGAACTGTGATCCATATGTTTTCGATTCCAGTACAGGGTTCAACATCTGGTGTAATGATCTTGGAGCTTAGATTATCCTTAACATAAAGACACACTCCACCTCCGCGGCCCTTATCGTGTCGAAATAAACTGTAACCTGGTATTATTATTAGTGAGTCAGGTGTTTGTTGATGAAGCCAAGTCTCACTAACACAGAGAATGTCAATATCACGGTCATATAATAGTAATTTTATTTCCTCGAAGCTAGATAGAAGAGACTGGGCATTGATGTGTTCTATGGAGAGACCGTCCTTAGCTTTACTATAATGTTCAACGGCAACGTCTTCTTCGCCAATGACCTATCCTCTGTAGAAGTTACATAGTCTATTTTTGTGGCCTAATTGGTAACATGTTGTGCACCGTATTTTATGGTCAAACCTGCATGTGTTTTGCGTGTGGTTTGTTTCCCCACAGTTGTAGCACGCTCCTCTTCTGCGTGGCCATGGTTGCGGTGGTGGTGATGGTGTGGAGCTCTGGGTGTGGGGGTGGGGGTGGCTTCTAGTCCATCCATGGGAGAGATGCTGTTGAGAGTTGTCATATCGGAGGTGGGAGGTCGGGTAGTGAGGGTTAGTGCCCCTCCTATCGTCAGGTGTGGGACCAGGTGTTGTCAGGTTACTGGAGAGAGATCATCCAGCCACGGTCTGATCACATACTAGACTCAGGGTTGACAGCCTGTACCACCCACAAAGTGTGTGTGTGTGTGTGTGTGTGTGTGTGTGTGTGTGTGTGTGTGTGTGTGTGTGTGTGTGTGTGTGTGTGTGTGTGTGTGTGTGTGTGCGTGTGTGTGTGTGCATTCATTAATCATCGACTGAGTGGAGACTTCGTGTGGCAGGTTGTCGTGCGTGGCTGTCAGCTTAGGAGGAAGCACAGCCGGGAAGGAAGGAATGAGCCTTGTGCCTTTGCCCATTAGTTACATACTGAGGGAGGGATGGACGGTAAAGAAATGCAGAACCTATCACGCAAGGGAGGCAGCAAGGCATTGGTGAGGGACAACACTATAAAAATGAATGAGTCTTGTGCCTGTGTTAATTAGTTACCGAGGGAAGGAAGAGGAGGAAAGATATGCAGAACCTGTGTAGTAAACGCAGAACCTGTGTAGTAAACGAGGACCTGATGATAGTAATAGAGAGGCAGGAAGGCGTTAAGAGGAGGGGCAATAGTAAGCGGATGAATGAGTTTTGTGCTTGTGTGTCCATTAGTTACTGAGGGAAGGACGAGGAGGAAAGAACAGGAGAACCTATCGCGCGAGGACCTGGTAATACCTAATAGGGAGGCAGGAAGGCGGGACTAATAAGAGCAAGTTATACTGTTTGACTCAAATGGGTTTTGTAAGCTAAAGAACTAAATGCGAAAAGTCCTTGTGTAATGTTTGGTGCTGATGTTGGTTGGTGTTCTCAGACCTTCCACCTCTCCCATCAACGATTTTCAAAGGCCGGAAAGAAGATTAGTTGGGGTCTAATGAGTTTTTTGGGTTCCTGGTACAAAGAAGATTTTGAGTAACACAAGTTTCATAAAACTACCCATGTAAATATCAAGGAATCCTACGAAAGCATTGGGAGCTTGGAAGCAGAAATGTTTCAGAAAATAGCCCGTCGATGTGGTTTAGGGCGTTTGTCAGGTTCTGTAATGATGGGATAGATAGACATTGAATAAGCTTAGTCCGTACTATATCCTTTGGGAAGCCAACTACAGGATTAACGTTGCCATTAGCCCCGAAGTAGTATTACCCACAATAAAAGCTTAGGAATTGGAGAATACTGAACAGGAAATCATGTTCGTAGCCGGTGCCAAGTAGAAAACCTGACCATTAAGGGAATATAGTTTGGGTTGGCGTGCGAGGCGAGCACCACGTTTCCATCAGCGGGAAATGTTTATGAGTCCTCCCTTCCTGGCGGGCATCGACGCGGCTCCCACACTGAGGACCTAGTGGCGAAGGCGGCGACGGGGAAGCAGGAGAAATAAATATACCTGTTTCCATCCGCTCCTGGTGATTTTTTCATTGGTGCGAGAAGCTTGCAATTATGTGATGAGTTTAATGGTGCGGCAGATAATAATACGCCATTACGGGATGATTTATGTGCCCTACGTTTTGGTGGGGGAATGAAAACTTATTATTTGTTTGTATTTTGTATTTGAGGAGTTATTACGTTAGCTCTGAGGTAAGGAAGGGAAGGAATATAAGTTCATGTAAGTCATATCTTTTCGTAGAGTTGGTTTTGAGGTTCTTGAATAAAAAAGTGATAATGTTGGTTTTGTTAGTATTTGACGAGTTGTTATGTTAGCGTTGAGGCGAAGTGAAGAATTCAGGTTCTCATGAATCTTATATATCTTTTCGGAGGGTTTCCTTCCATGTGTAAAATGATAGATGTTATTGATAAAAAACACAGACTTGGATAAAATAAAAATTCACTGACTCTGATATATATTCTCTCTCTCTCTCTCTCTCTCTCTCTCTCTCTCTCTCTCTCTCTCTCTCTCTCTCTCTCTCTCTCTCTCTCTCTCTCGCTTGCCCTTCTATTGTAGAGTGTTTTTATGTTTATATAAAAGCAAGACAATATTCATAAGAATCACTGACTTTGATATATAGCTTTGATATATATCTATTCTCTCTCTCTCTCTCTCTCTCTCTCTCTCTCTCTCTCTCTCTCTCTCTCTCTCTCTCTCTCTCTCTCTCTCTTGCATTAGCAGGCCATTTTTTTATGTTTATATAAAGCGAGACGATATTCATAGATCACTAACTTTGATATCTCTCTCTCTCTCTCTCTCTCTCTCTCTCTCTCTCTCTCTCTCTCTCTCTCTCTCTCTCTCTCTCTCTCTCTCTCTCTCTCTCTCTCTCTCTCTCTGCACTGGGCCATTGTTTTTCTCTTTTCCTGTGGCGCTCGTGTGTGTGTGTGTGTGTGTGTGTGTGTGTGTGTGTGTGTGTGTGTGATTAGGCCTTCTCCGTGTCTTGTTTGGCTGGCAGCAGTCAGTGTTTAGGAGGAAGAGGAGGAGGAGGAAAGGAGAAGAATGTGGGGAGGAGGAGGAGGGGCGGCTGTCTGGTGCTGTCGAGAGATGGAAGGTGGCTGTGTAGAGAGAGAGAGAGAGAGAGAGAAGAAGAGAGAGAGAGAGAAGAGAGAGAGAGAGAGAGAGGGGCGAGAGAGAGAGAGAGAGAGAGAGGAGAGAGAGAGAGAGAGAGAGCATTGGGGACAGTCCTATGTTTTGCACCGGACTGCTAATAATTGATTCAAGGTAACACAACTTTCTGACTCTCTGGCATCACCATCATCATCATCATCATCATCATCATCATCAAGGCGATAATATAGTACTCGTGTAGGTCCCTCGCTGGTGAGGATGACAGGGAAGAAAGAGAAGGCTGAGGGAGGTGGAGAAAGGGGGCGAGGGGAGGTGTCAGGAGGGTGAGGAACCGGGAGGCGAGAGAGGGCATGTCTGTGTGAGAGATAGGATGGGCAAAGTAATTTTAATTTGAGTACCGGTAGTACCGGTAAATGAAAACTCATTTACCATAATAATGGTACCGGTACTGGTACCCGTAGGAGTTTTTTTTGAACTTAATGACTTCTGATGAAATTCACAAATAAATTTCCTGTAAAGAACACTCTCTCTCTCTCTCTCTCTCTCTCTCTCTCTCTCTCTCTCTCTCTCTCTCTCTCTCTCTCTCTCTCTCTCTCTGAATGAAGTGAATATTTATTTTTTCGATAAAAAATAGCATGTATAGTTATTATGGATGTACTCGATCATGTGGATAATAACAATAACAATATTTATTACAACCTAAAAAAGAAAAAGAATCGGACATCAAGAATTATCCCAGTAATCCAATAAATAAATAAATAATAAAAATAATGGAAACAGGAGTTGTGATGGAAATGAAAGCAAGACAAAATGGTGGGAACTTGGGAGGTCAGCGAGGCAGTGACTCAGTTCCACTGGGGCCCATACCGGGTGATACCGCATGGAGGCGGGCGAGAGCGCCGTGCGTCACAAGATCCAAACGGTACCGGTATTGGCGGCAGGGTACGCTCAGCGCCGAGTGATCAGTACTTCGTCGGCACCAAGTACTCGGTACTGCTGGTGCCATTGAATAGATTCTTCTCGGCACCAGGTACCGGTACCGGGTGTTGGCTGAATCGATTCTTCTCGGCACCAGGTACCCGGTACCGGGTGCCGAGAAGAATCAGATTCCAGTCGGCACCCGGTACCGGTACCTGGTGCCGCGAAGCTCATGATCACTTCGGGCACTGGAGCATTGCTGCCAGTACCGGTACCGTTTGGATCTTAGTAACGCTCGGGGCCTCTCCCGCCCATGCGGTATCACCCGGTATGGGCCCCGTGTGGAGACGTCGCTGAATCACTGCCTCCCTGGGACCGTCTCCCTTCAAGTCTCCCACCCATTTCAGTTCCCAAGCCGTTTCCATCACAGCTCCCGTTTCATTATTATTTTATTATTTGATTTATTTATTGATTATTGAGGAATTCTGATGTCCGATTCTTTTTATTTTGGAGGTTGCTAATAAATATTGTTATTGTTATTAGACTATGATCGAGTACCCATATCACCGAGATACCCACTCACTGAGTGGTGATCTCTCTCTCTCTCTCTGAATGAAGTGAATATTTATTTTTTCGAGAAAAAAAATAGCATGTATAGGAAATAAGGATATACTCGATCGTAGTCTAATAACAAAAACGATAATATTTATTAGCAACCCCAAAAAATCGGACATGAAGAATTATCAATAAAGCCAACAAATAAATCCGATAATCCGGTACCTTTTACCGAGCAATCTGGTACCGGTATTGGGTACCGTTTAGCGTACCGTTAGTACTGGTACTAGTACCCGGTACCTGCCCACCCCTTGTGGAGAGAGATTGAGGGGAGGAGGGGGTAGGATGGGAGCACGAGGGTGTAAAGCCGCTGAGAATGACGGGGAAGAGGAAAGGATGAGGAGGAAGAGGTAAAGGGAGGGAGATAATTATATCCAGCGTGGGTGGTGCGGGACGTACGGTGTAGAGCCAGGCGTCGAGTGTAATTATACGTCTGGACATCCGCTCGCTTGAAGGATAAAATAACACAGAGGCCATATAATTGAATAAGTAAGGTTCATGCGATCGTAATTATCACGATGGAAACTGAACAAGTACAAGCAAAGTGGAGACGATCTGTAACAGTGTATACCAACTTTTCTTTCGCTTGTTTGGCGACACGGAGGTGGTGGCTGAGTGGTCGAGTGCTCGAGCGCGACCTCCAGGAGGATGCAGGCTCGCGTCCCGCCCGCCGCCTTTTCAGGATTGGTGATTGATTTTTTATTTAAAAAATAAATAAATCAATTATTTTATTTATTACTATATTATTACTGACCACAAGTGATTGATGTATCTGGTAGGAAGAGGATCCAGTGGAGAACATTTTAACAGAATTCCTTCCAAAAGTCTGGGGAAAGTGGCGTGGATGGAGCTGGTGGGCGTAAAACAGTGTAAATCTGTGAGTTACAATAAATAGTAGCAAGACTGTAAAATAACTAAATTTATTGTCATAAGAATTAAAAACCTTATTTTTTAAAGATTTGAATTTTGATTTCAAAGATCTTTTTGAACTACTTTCAAAGAAGTGTATCATTATTTTTCAAAGACTGCTTTTTGCAGTATAAATTCAATGTGCTTTTTGTTTTAAAATACAGGCCATAATATATTTTTTTAATTCATTACGCTTCAGAAATAAGTACAGTCTATTATAAGTAAACCTCTTTTGATTTCCTTTTTTTTAATAGCATGTGGAATTTTTTGCTATATTGTATTGTGCGGGGGGAGGTGGTGGCTGAATGGATAAGCGTGATTTGCCCGCGTGTCTGGGACGACGCGAGTTCAATCCCCCGACCGGTGCCACCAAGCTGGATTTTTCTAGCCGCCGCTGAGTGGCTTAAAATCTACCTACATGCTGTCCAGAAGCACCACCTATCAACCCGACTTTCCTTAGATTCTAGGATTAAAAGATGAGCTCCGGGAAGGCAGCATGAGCCAAATGCAAGATGGCGCCAGTAAACACTAGCCTGCGCCAGAACGTGGGCTGGGCTTCACCATCAGGGCCCCACTGGAAGCATATATTCGCCAAGTCTGGAACGCCCTCGTTCCACGGGAAATTAGGACCAATCACAGCGCGCGCTCAGCCAGGCCACGTATTGCATAAGCTCTCGTGAAGTCATTACTTACCCTTTATTTACACAGTTTTATCAAATATGTTAAGTGGGAATTGTTTTTCTTTAGTTTTATTTGTTGTTGTTGTTGTTGTTGTTGTTGTTGTTGTTAAGTGCTGTTGTTGTGAGATAAAATGAAAGAGGAACAGAAAAGTGGGTGAAAAGTAGTGTGTGTTTTCTCCGGAACAGCCAACCTCTTATACGTTTTGTTAGGTGTGCCCAGGTGAGACAATGTTTTTCTTCCTTTTTGCTTTAAGCTGCAAAAGTAAACAGAGGAACGAAAAGTGTAATCTATTTCGAAGGACCCCAACTCATGTGCTTTTGTCTGGTGTGTAGGTGTGAGAGATGGGTGTTTTTTTGCGTCTTTCTCTTATTGTTTTGTTAAGGAGGTGAAAATAAACAGTAAGTAGTTATACCATTGCAGACTAACTTGTACCTCGCCGCTACGGCCTGGGTTCTCGCTGCAACTCGGTGGTATTGATTTAGTCCGCGCTTTAGAACAGAAGAAAAGAGAAGGCGGTTGAAATTCCTCTGTTGTAAGTCTTTAATCTAATGTACTTTTATGGCGGGGAAAATTTTTGCTGGGGCTGTCCTTGAATATTGTGTGTGAGGTTTGTTCAAGGTTGCAAGGTTACGAAGATTTATTGCAGTTAGAAGCATGTATTGAAATTGTAGATGTTTTTTTTATTTACTTGAGTAAGCATAAATATTAATGTTTGCTAAATTCTTCATTCTTTAAGCATGGCCGAGGATTTCTATTTATGGTTTGATATCACTTTTTCATCGAGGAGGCAGAAATATTAGTGTTTCCTATATTTTTCACTCTTCGAGATAGATACAAGATTTATGTTTGTATTTGGGGCATCACTTTATTTATCGAGGTTAAGTAGAATAATAATGCGTTACTAAAATGCTTGCTACTGGAGATGTACCAAGATTTCTGTTTATATTTGGGTATCACTGTGTTTGTTCTTCTATCGAGGAAACTGAAATATAAAATGTTTCATAAGAACATAAAAACATAAGTGAGTCTACTAGAGGCCGGTTGGCTTCCATATAAGGCAGCTCCTGTAAGCCTAACCGCAAAACCTAACCTCACTTTCCAGTATAAATTCTAACCAACCTTTCTTGAATGTGTCTTCATTGTATTGGCATCCACAGCACGACTGCCAAGCCTGTTACACTCATCCACCACTCTATTAGACATTCAAGAGTCATATTTATGCTTTAGTTTCAGCTTTTCTTTTATCAAACAAGCACGAATATTAGTGTTTTCCGTGTTATTATTCCACTTTACGAGATATGTCAAAGACTTCTATAAATACTTTGCTCGCACTTCTTAGCTTATCAAGGAGGAATGAATATAAATGTTTCTGAGATACTTTCACTGTATGAGGAAACACGACTCCATTTATGCGTTTGATGTCGATTATAGTTGTTTCCTCGAGATATTTAAGCCCATGAGGATATACAAGACCTCTACAAGACTTCTCTATCAAGCAAGAACGAATATTTATGTCTCGGAGTTGTTGTTTCCTTCATGAGTTATACAAGACCTACGCTTCTTACTCTGACTTCTAAACTCTTCTATTACTTTATACATCTAACTTCGCGTGTTTGGTATCCCTCTGGTGAGTTATACAAGACCTACGCCATGCTACTCCACTGCTACTTTCTATTAAGGGCTATACATCTAACTTGCTTATATGGTAAGGTTAACATGAGCTGGGGAACGATAAAGGCGTGATATAGGTGAACAAAGAAATATGGTTTACAGGGTTACATAAGAAAATAAGAACGTAAGAAGTCTGCCATAATATATTTTTTAATTCATTACTTCAGGAAATAAGTACAGTTCATTATAAGTAAACCTCTTTGATTTCCTTTTTTTAATAGCATGTGGAATTTTTGCTATATTGTATTGTATGGGGAGGTGGTGGCTGAATGGATAACGTGACGGCCCCGCGTTCGGGACGACGCGAGTTCAATCCCCGACCGGTGCCGCAAGCTGGGATTTTTCAGCCGCCGCCGAGTGGCTTAAAACTACCCACATGCTGTCAGAAGACCACCTATCAACCCGGACTTTAGATTCTAGGATTAAAGATGAGCTCCGGGAAGGCAGCATGAGCCAATGCAGATGGCGCCACAATAAACACTAGCCTGCGCCAGAACAGGCTGGGCCGACCATCAGGCCCCACCGGGAAGCATATTCGCCAAGTCTGGAACGCCTCGTCTCCACGGAAGTGGGACCAATCACAGCGCGCGCTCAGCCAGGCCACGTATTGCCAGCTCGTGAAGTCATTACTTACCCTTTATTTACACAGTTTTATCAAATATGTTAAGTGGGAATTGTTTTTTCTTTAGTGTGTGTGTGTGTGTGTGTGTGTGTGTGTGTGTGTGTGTGTGTGTGTGTGTGTCTCTCCGACACAACAAAGGAAGATATAAAATAAGTGCCTTCTGCAAAGCCAAACTCCAGCCACGATATTTATAGTTTCAGGTGAGCAAGGCGAATATAATGAGTTTTTGGCCCTATTCCAACCTGATATGATTTTCTGCTTGTGTCTCGAGGTGAGGGAAGACCAGAGGAATGAAAAGGTAATCTATTTCCAGACCCAACTCATGTTATTTATAGTTTGAAGCAAGACGAATATAATGAGTTTTTGGCCTTTATTCCAACCTGATACGATTCTTTTGCTTGTGTCTCGAGGTGAGGGAAGACCATGGGAAGGTATATCATATATTACAAGGTCAAAGAAAACAATATCCAGCCGCTCTTCTATGCATGACAAGCGTGTGGCGAGGGGAATGTGTGTTGCTGCATGGCTGACTGTAGCTCATTCATGTTATTAGGAGAGTATAAGTAGAGTGGGTAAACACATTCTGATTTATGAACATTTCAATAATTTTTCTTTAACTCCGATGTACTAAGGTTGTTGCATAATCTCATCGTTTGTGTAACTGTTTTTTTTTTACAGTTTATTGAAAAATAAATATTTCAAATTCCATCTCTCTCTCTCTCTCTCTCTCTCTCTCTCTCTCTCTCTCTCTCTCTCTCTCTCTCTCTCTCTCTCTCTCTCTCTCTCTCTCTCTCTCTCTCTCTCTCTCTCTCTCTCTCTCTCTCTCTCTCTCATCGATAAGAAACCTGATATTAATGAAGTTGTTGTTCTCTCGACGTTTTGTTAATATATCTTTGTCTGTCTAAGAATCTCGACGTTAGTGAAGTATTTGTTCTCCTACCACGTTTTGTTAATATATCTATTGTTTGTTTAGAGTCTCGACGTTATGGTAGTTGTTGCTCTGTAAAGACGTTCTGTTAATATATCTTTATGTCTAGAAGCTTGACGATAGTGAATGTTGTTCTCCTACGACGTTTCGTTAATATATTTCTGTTTATATTTGGTAAGTATCACGTTATTGTCTTTATCACTGAAACGTTTTGTTAATATGCCTTTCGTTTGTCTCTAGAAGCTCGACGTTTTGGAGTAGTCTTTTCTTTCGGTTCCGCTACACTCGACTTTCTAAATTTAGTTCATCCTTATACTGTCCAAATCCCTTATGCAAGAGTTAACCAAGCATCTTCATTCCTTCATCCCTCGCACTGGTAAAATCTGGAACAATTTATCTTCGTCTGTATTTCCTCCTGCTTGACTTGAATTCTTTTAAGAGGAGAGTATTGAGAACCTCTCCTCCCGAAATTGACCTCTCTTTTGGCCACTCTTCTGAAGTCTTTACAGGGCAGTGTTTTGCTCGGGCTTTTTTATTATTCTTTTCCTTCGAGCTGCTTCCTTTACTGTAAAAATAACGTTATAACTCCTGCACAACAATTATACGTAAAAGATAAAGGCAGCCACACACAGTCACAGGCACGAAAAAAGCTATGAACTTCTTTTATGGCAGGAAACAAGGAACGAATATCCTTACTCGACCTTCTTTCTTTCCTCCTCCTCCGTGTGGGCAGACTTTTCCATTACATTTGAATTTCCATTTCCGACATCTCTCTTCTTTTCTTCTGGAACTAGTTATGAACACTCGATATTTTTGCATTGAAAGCTGTTGGGATAGTTTCTATTTAATCCATCATCTATCTATGTGTATATGGTCAGTATATCAGTCTATCTATATGTGGCGTTTGATATTGAACAAAGCTGTTGAAATAGTTGATTTAATCTATCTATCTGTGTGTCTGGAATCAGTCACTTTAGGGCTTTGATTTGCTGAGTTAGGTAATGAACAGACATGATAGTTGTAATTTTATCTATCTATCTCAGTTTGTCTATCAGTATATCAGTCTATCTATATGTGTTTGTTTATGTTCATGTTTGTCTGTTTCCAAAGGCCACAAAAGAGATTCAGATGGAGGAAGCATTCACATGAGTGTTTTCATTTCGGCCTTGTCAGACTATCACAAGGCTCACAAAACTACCCATGGAAAGACAACAACAGCCTCTTGGAAAGCCTTACCAACTTCGGGGAAATGTAAATCCAGAAATGTTTTGGAGTATGGACCCAAAAACTCATCCTCTTATGTTTCCTGCCTCTAGCTACAAAAAAATAAGTGTGTGTGTGTTGTGTTGTGTGTGTGTGTGTGTGTGTGTGTGTGTGTGTGTGTGTGTGGCACCTCGAGACAGAAGGGAAAAATCATATCAGGTTGGAATAATGGCCAAAAACTAATTATATTCGTCTTGCTTCAAACTATAAATAACGTGGCTGGATTTGGCTTTATGCTAGACCTGATATTATATACCTTCCTTTGGCCTTCCTCACCTTGAGACACAAGCAGAACAATCATATCAGGCTGGAATAAGGGCCAAAACTCATTTCTTGCTTCAAACTATAAACAACGTGGGTGGATATTACTTTCCCAGACCTTGTATGATACCTTCCGTGGTCTTCCCTCACCTCGAGACAGAAGGAAGACCATGGGAAGGTATATCAGGTTGGAATATTGGTCAAAGAAAACTACTATCCAGCCGCTCTTCTATGCATGACAAGCGTGTGGTGGAATGTGTGTTGCTTGCTGACTGTACCTCATTCATGTCTTCCCTCACCTCAGGAGAGTATAAGTAGAGTGGGCCTAAAACATATTGATTTATACAACATAACGTTGCTAATTTTTTTCAACTCCGATGTACTAAGGTTGGCTATTGCATCATCTCATCGTGTGGGTAACATCTATTGTTTGTTAAGAGTCTCGACGTTATGGAAGTAGTTGCTCTCTCAAGACGTTCTGTTAATATATCTTTTGTCTGTCTAAGAAGCTCGACGATATGAAGTATTTGTTCTCCTACGACGTTTCGTTAATATATCTATTGTCTGTCTCAAACTACAAATAACTGGTTATATGCCTTTCGTTTGTCTCTAAGAAGCTCGACCTTTTTGGAGTAGTCTTTTTCTTTCGATTCCGCTACACTCGACTTTCTACTCTAGTTCATCCTTATACTGTCCAAATCGCTTATGCAAGAGTTAACCAGCATCTTCATTCCTTCATCCCTCGCACTGTTAAAACCTGGAACAATTTATCTTCGTCTGTATTTCCTCCTGCTTGACTTGAATTCTTTTAAGAGGAGAGTATTGAGACACCTCTCCTCCCGAAATTGACCTCTCTTTTGGCCACTCTTCTGAAGTCTTTACAGGGGCAGTGTTTAGCGGGCTTTTTTTTATTCTTTTTCCTTCGAGCTGCTTCCTTTACTGTAAAAAATAACGTTATAACTCCTGCACAACAATTATACGTAAAAGAAAGGCAGCCACACACAGTCACCGGGTACGAAAAAAAGCTATGAACTAGCTTTTTGGCGGGAAACACGGTGGAGCGTGAGGAGAATCCTTACCCGACCTTCTTTCTTCCTCCTCCTCCGTGTGGGCGAGACTTTTCCATTACATTTGAATTTCCATTTCCGACATTCTCTTCTTTTCTTCTGGAACGTTATGGAACACTCGATATTTTGCATTGAAAGCTGGTAGGATGATTTTCATTTAATCCATCTGTCTATCTATATTGTATCATCATTGATATATCGATCTATCTATATGTATTGTTTGTTTTGATATTTTACACTGAAAGCTGTTAAGGATAGTTTTGATTTAATCTGTCTATCTATCTCTGTGTGTCTATCAGTATATCGATCTATCTCTGTGTGTTTGTTTGATATTTTTGCATTGAAAGCTGTTGGATGGTTATTTTATCTATATCTCAGTTTGTCTATCGGTATATCAGTCTATCTATATATTTTATTTGTTATTTGTCTGTTAAAGGCCTGAGGAGATTGATCAAGGGTTCTCATGATGTTTCACGTTAAAACATTGGACTATCACAAAGCTCACAAACACCCATGGAAGACAACACCTTCTTGGAAGCACTTACCAACAAAATAGCCGTCAGAAATGTGTTTTGGAGTATTATGGACGCACAAAATAATTATTTTCTTCTTCTGCCTCCAGCTCCCAAAGAAATAGTGTGGCTGGATTTTGTTTTGCTAGACATAGATTTTTCGTTCCTTGAATTTCCCTCACCTCGAGACAGAGGGAAGAATATTAGATCATGAATAATGGGCAAAAACAGTATATTGTCTTGCTTCAAACGCCAAATAACGTGGCTGGATGCTGCTGAACTTATTATATACCTTCCCTTGGCCTTCCCTCACCTGAGACAAGCAGAACAATCATAATTTGAATAAGGGCCAAAACTCATTATCTTGCTAAACTACCAACAACGACGTGGTGGATTTGCTTTCCCGACGCTGTATAATACCTTCCGTAGGGTCTTCCCTCACCTAAAGGCAGAAGGAGAACAATAATGAGTTGGACTAAGGGCCAAAGCATTATATTCCCTTTTTCTTTAAACTATAATATCGTGGCTGAATATGTTTTCTAAGACGCACAACACATACCTTCCCTTGATCTTCCTCACCTCGAGACAGAAGAGAAAGTCGTATCGGTTGGAATATTGTCCTAAAACTTATTCTCTCTTCGTCTTGTTTTATAAATACAAATATACGTGGCTTTGGATTTTGCTTTCCCAGACCTTGTCAGCACCTTCTTGGTCTTCCCCCACCTCGAGACGAAGAGGAGGAAGTCGTATCAGGTTGGAATGTGTCTAAAACATTCTCTTCGTCTTGTTTATAAATAATGTAAATAACGTGGCTGGTTTGCTTTCCCAGACCTTAATATAATACCTTCATGGCCTTCCCTCACCTCGGGACGAAAGGAAGTCGTATGGGTTGGAATATTGTCTAAACATTCTCTTCGTCTTGTTTCTAAATACAAATAACGTGGCGCTGGATTATGTTTTTCTTGGACGCTGCTTAGCCCTTCATGATCTTCCCTCACGGTGTGAAAAATCGTACCATCTCGAAATATGGGCCTGCTTTCTTTTTGTCTTGTTCCTACTACATCAACGTTGCTAGTTTGTTTATGAGCCCATTTTATACCTTCCTTGTCAACTTTCCCTGAGATTAGAGAAGCGTAGAAGTGAGTGGAATATTGACACAAACTCATTGTACTTCTTAACTTGCTGGCTTCCACAAAATAACGTGGCTAGATTTTTTCCCTAGTGCTTATTAAACTTTCCATAGTCTTCCTTCTGCCTCGAGGCAGAAGGAGAGAATCTTCGTCAGGTTGGAATAAAAACCTAAACGTCATTAACTTCACTACTGCAATGCCTAAGGTTGTTTTTGGTGAACTAGCATACCTTCCCTTAGTCTTCTCACCTCAGGACTGGCTTGTAAGAGATATCAATTGATGCTGGCCTAAAACATATACTTTCCGCTTTGCTTCAACGCTAGATAGATGACATTGTTGACTGGATATGTTTTTCTTAGACCTCAATACCTTCTTATTCCCTCACCTCAGCAGATTCAGGAATCCGGAATATGGACTAAAAACTTATTATCTTTTCTTGCTCTAAATACAGAAAACATTAATGGTTTTGTTTTGGTAGACCTTTTATCACCTTCCCACTTGGTCTTCACCTCAAAGCGCAGTCTCGCATCAGGTTGAAAGTTAATATGCTATGTGGCGCCGCGCCACCCCAAATGGGGAATTTGGTTTGATCTTGCAGGATAAATTTGGCTTTGTGTTTTCCCTTACGAACACACAAAATTAAAATAATAAAATGAAAATGAAATACAGTTCGTTTTCTCTTCTTTTATTCTACTTGTTTCTTCCGTTTCCTTCAGTCAGTTTTTGGGGTGTGATGTTTTATATATATAAATATGTCTTTTGGTTTTCTTCCTCTTCTTCCCCCTTTCTTTGCCGTCTCTTTTTCATTCTGATTGCTCTCCTTCTTTCCCTTCTGTCCTTCATTTATCTGTTCACTCAATCCGTTATTCTCTTTTATTTTTTGTGGTTTTTCTCCCTGTTTTAGATTGTCTGTTTTTTGAGGTTCTAGTTTTGGTAAATTCTGTTTGTTTCTTCCAGTTCTTCCTTCTATTTCTTCATTCATCACTTTTCTTTCCCTTTTCTTTCACAGTCTTTACTTATATATTTCATTATTCGCCATTCTTTTGTATATATGGATGTCATGTGGTCTGATTTCGCTTTTTGTAGTTTATGTAGGTTGTGTCGTGTTTCTTTTTTATTTCTTCCTCTTTTTTTCCTTCTTTCCTTCCTCATTCTTCTTTCATTCATTGATTTGTGGATTGAAGGTCTGATTTTGGTTTTCTGGGTATATACGGCCACCTACATATTTTCTTTCATTCTCTCTTTCTTCTGGTATTTTCCATCCCCTATTCCTTCATTCCTTCTTCATATATTGACTGTAGTTCGAGCTCGCTTTGGTTTATAATGCGTACGTACATCTCTTTTCTTCTTTCTTGTTCCTTCCCTCGTTCGTCATGGAGTAACCAAGTGTGTCTCTTCCCTCATGTCCTTGTACCCACTCGCCACACTTAACAGCACTTCATATAGCATCATCCTGGCACGCCCTGGCAATTTATATTCAAATAACATCTTTCCTTCTTTCTCTCTCTTTCTCTTCTTCACTTCTCATTCCATTCATAAGAGTAAGAGTTCTGATTCCTTGCTTCCTTCCTTCCTTCTTCTTTCCTTCTTTCCTTCCTTCTCTTCATGCATTCATTGTTAATAAGTCTAATTCCCCTTTCTTCCTTCCTTCCTTCCTTCCTCCTTCTTTCCTTCCTTCTCTCTTCATTCATTCATAGAGTAGAGTTCTGTATCCCCTCACCAATCTCATTCCCTATATACATACCGACGCCACTATATTCTCGCCATCCCGGCATCTTAGCGACGATGCTCAATTAAAAGCCATCACCAGTCTCCTCTCTCGCCTGGCCTCCGTGATTTCCTCGTCCGCCTCAGCCGCCTGTTTGCATGCCCGGCTAACGCTTTGTCTCACGATCCCTGTATCGGTGCTGGCAGAGCGAGGATGGGACCAGTACAGGCTGCCGGAGGTGCCGTGACCTTTACACACACACACACACACACACACACACACACGGGACCCTTTGCGCTAGTGTTCATCTGCTGCCACTTACAGTGTGTGCTGTGTGTGTGTCTTTGAGACCTGCGTTGTGTGACAACGTGGTGTCTGGATAGAGGATGTTTGTATTGGTTTATTCTAATGCCCTATGGTGGGAGGATGGGAGCTGAACTGAAGGCACGAAGATGAGCCTCACCTTCAGCCATTAAAAGGCAGAGGGAACGTTGGTGATAGTGATTAGTTTGGCTTCGATGGTGTTTTGATCCCGATCCTCGCCAGGTTGCACTCACCAAAGTATACGTTGTGTGAAGGGCATGCTCGTGCGTGGTAGATGAAGATGCAAAGTGATGAGTTGGGTTGGGATACAGTGGTGGCTTGATCCATTTATCTTTCACGCTGTCTAAATCCGTATTAGTGCCGGTATTCTCGTAGTCGCCAGGAATGGAGATGCATAGTGTACATATAAGTAGATGGAGCTACACGCTGAATGATAAATGATAATAAATGGTGAGTTTATCTTAATGATGATAATCTCTCTCTCTCTCTCTCTCTCTCTCTCTCTCTCTCTCTCTCTCTCTCTCTCTCTCTCTCTCTCTCTCTCTCTCTCTCTCTCTCTCTCTCTCTCCTCTCTCTCTCTCTCTCTCTCTCTCTCTCTCTCTCTCTCTCTCTCTCTCTAGACAGGTATATATATATATATATATATATATATATATATATATATATATATATATATATATATATATATATATATATATATATATATATATATATATATATCAAGATCTGAGGGACAATGTTTCTGTATTAGTATATGTCTCTTCGTATGAATGATTTGGTTGATGTTATATACAAGTACAAATAATATCTGCATTCAAAAGCCTATAGTATTGTCGTATGATTGACTTTGAAAAAGTTGGTATGTATGGTTATGTTTGGTGGCATGAAAGCATGGATGATAATATTGCTGGTTCATTTTTCCATTCTTTCTGTGTGTGTGGCAAGCTCACTGTTTCTCGCGTCTCCACTCCTACACTCCCTTGATATAATCCTAAACCCATTTCCCTCTCTATTCTCTTCTCCCCATCCCTCTTTCGTTTTCATCTCTACACTCTTTCCTCACACTTCCATATCCTTCCTCTCCTCCTCTCCTCACCCTCGTCGGCATTCTCCTCCTCCTCTCACCTCCCCTCCAACAGCAGCCGATGACCTGCCCTGTGCGAAACTGCTCTTGCTAAAGCCCACTGAGAACTGAGGAGGACAAACAACAGACCTGCTGGTCCTTACAATTGTTTGGGCAAGCTAACTATCTAATCAAAGGTGTGGAAGATGAGGACAGCAAAGGCAAGGCTCCTCCCACCCCCATCCCCTCAGCCAGAGCTGGCGGGAAAGGAAAAGAACCATGGGCTGCATGTGGCAGGAAGGAAGAACACCATTACTGCCTACTAACCTAGACGATAAAGCGAGACAGGACACCAGTATTTGAAAACAACATTAGCCGATGTGAGTATCTAAGTTATGGTTGGATTCAAAACACTTGTCTAATCTATTCTTGAAGGCCGTAACTGTTGTACTATCAACGACATCACAAGGTAGAGCGTTCCAATCATTAACAACTCGATTGAAGAAGAAGTGTTTAGCTTCGTGCGACGAGAATCTTTTACCACTTATCTTCAAATTGTGCTTTCTTCTTGTTCTATTTGATCGATCAATTGTAAAGTAATCTTCCGCATTAATATCACTGAATCCTTTGAACATTTTAAACACTTCTATTAGATCGCCTCGCATTCTTCGCTTTGATAGGCTGAATAAATTTACTTCTTTAAGCCTTTGTTCATATGACAAATTTCTCAACCTAGGAATCATCTTTGTTACTCTTCGTTGGACCCGTTCAACTTTTCTATATCTTTTCTGTAGTAGGAGACCAAAACTGTACACAGTACTCTCAGGGTCGAACCAACGAATTATACAGTTTTAATATTACTTTTCCGATTTATTATTAAAGACTCGTCCGATGAAGCCAACCAATTTGTTTGCAGTTTTAACTACCTCTGAACAATGCTGACCGGGCTTTAAATCGCTTGATATAGTGATTCCAAGATCCTTTTCTTTACTTACTGCAGAAAGTTGTTGGCCATTCATTACGTACCGAACGCGATTGTTATTTTTCCGATGTGCAACACTTTACATTTGTCAACGTTAAATTTCATTTGCATTTCATTTCATCAGCAAATTTTGATACTTTTACAAGTGAGCCCATCATCGATATCATTAACATAAATTAAGAAGAGCATGGGGCCAAGCACTGATCCTTGAGGTACGCCGCTTTTGACATCGAGCCAGTTAGATGTATTACCGTTTAGAACTACTCTCTGTTTCCGCTCAGAGAGCCAGTCCAACCAATTGTGAACAGCTGAGGCTCGCCGGTCCCCCTGCCTACTGTCCTATCCCCGCTGCCCCTAACTTTCCTGCCCTTGCTTGTCCTGGTGCTCTTGCCTTCCCTATTTTCCTGCCCCCCCACTCCTCGTGCAGCCGAATCATCAACTAAGGTCCACCAGCCTGTCCATCCTACTGACTTGTATCCGCTTACTATCCCTAGCCTTTCTATCCCTAACTGGCTCTATTCCTTCCCTTCCCTGCTTTCACGCCGCCCTCGTACAACCAAATCCCAGCCTACTGTCCTATCTCTCCGCCTATCCCTATGTGTTCCTTTCCTGTATATTCCTTCCCTCCTTCCCTTCCCTGCCCGCCGCCCCACGTCCAGGGAATCATTTGTCTCAGACTGTTATTGCCGCGGATAATTGTCGCAGGTAACCACTCCGCCACGTTTTTCACCGGGGCGAGGGCGCGTCTGTTCCTCTTCACAAAGAAACAATTTTAATTAAGTTTGCTTTGACTGGATTCGCTTAGTTATGAAACGTGTGGCGTGATGTGCTACTGTGTGTGTGTGTGTGTGTGTGTGTGTGTGTGTGTGTGTGTGTATAATCCATTAAAGTTCGCGGAATTCAGCCCCTTGATGAATAATATCCCGCCGTGCTCACTGTGATGCCGGCGGCTG
The DNA here is from genome assembly GCF_024679095.1 of Eriocheir sinensis. NCBI lineage: Eukaryota > Metazoa > Arthropoda > Malacostraca > Decapoda > Varunidae > Eriocheir > Eriocheir sinensis. The sequence goes on from NW_026111792.1 coordinate 44,684, forward strand.
TACTGACTCGCTTGTAATGACAGGAACAAAGAATAGATATCAAACAGTAGGTGTCCGCTTTGATCACGCTGAGTTTTACGCGTGTAAAAACCGTGGCTCAGAGGCTTTAGCGGCGCGGCACGTGGGCTGAAGAGGCGGAGGGAATAGGAAGAGTAGCAGGAGTTACTGAACCGTCACTCGCGCGAACTGTCTTGCTTAATAACTTAGGCCCATACTCTTAAACATATCGGCGCAGGCACACATATTTGACACGGTTTTCCTAGGAGTTTTGGGCATTTCCTTGGGTAGCTTTAAAGCCCTGGTGGTAGTTTGGCCCTTCCTCTGTACCAAGAACCCTAAAAACACTCATTAGAACCTGATTTGCCTCCTTTTTGGCCTTTGGAAATTGTTGATGTGAGGTGTGGAAGGGTCTGACAGTGCCGACCTAAGATTTCTCTGTACATGTAAGAAATTGGAGCATCAGGAAGAGGTCAGTATTTACACTTTCTTGCGTTTACTGGTGGAGTTTCTATTGCTTAATAACTTAGATCTCCTTCTGTATGTGATTGAAACAAGAGGATCAGGGCGAGGTTAATATTTGCAATTTGTACATTTTTTAATCGTCATAAGCTTGGATAATAATTTTAGTGATGACACCCACAAAAAGCAACCAATTCCTGCCTCTTCCATCTCATAGACTGATAGAAATACATAGAATAATAGGCTGATGGAAAGATAGATAAAAAGATTCAGATATCGACGTAATGTGCAGATAGATAAATATAGATAGATGGCTTGACACACACACACACACACACACACACACACACACACACACACACACACACACACACACACATACAGTCTTCCCCCAGACAAACACACATATTCACCCGCCTCCACACCCACACACACACACACACACACACACACACACACACACACACACACACAGACAGTATTTGCTGAGTTACCGAATGATGTAAATAACCTTTAGATCTTAAACCTGAAAGACGTTCCTTCCATGACTTTCTGCACCATCACGTAAGCCTCTTAAGAACCTGCAGCCTCACCTTGACCCGAACTAAATCACCTCGCCTCTGCTTCATTGTTCAGCCCCTAAGAACTATCGGGAAGACTTAGTGAATGCAGTAGAGGTTTTGCAGCTGACGTCATTAGTGGGGGTGCAGGGGTCGCAGCCTGCACAGCCATCTTGGTGGTCAGTTATCAAAGCAAACCTTGGTGGCGGCTGCAGGACCTGCAGCACAAGTACTCTGTGTTCGTCATGGGATACGTATGCTGTGCGGTTGGATGTTCTAACCGACAGAGAGATGCTGTGTCATTTATAGATTTCAGCGAATCCAGTAGAGCGGGTGTGGGGTTCTTGAAAGGTCTGGACTTCTTGAGATCTCGAAAAAATTATCAGCAAAAAAAAAAATAAAGTATCTGAAAATTGAGTTCTCAGACTAACAGCCCCTTCTCGTCTTTATTATTTGTCCCATAGGACAAACAAAGGCCAAATGAACCTGCTCTCAAGTTTATTTACAGCAACAAAACTCGCTGGAAAATAAGGAATAAGCTAATTCCAGGCACACATCTACCTAGCTAACTATCTTAAAACATCCTTAGCAAAATATGTACTTAGCTGGAGATGGGCGAAGCCGAAACCACACCTGGTCTACCTCGTGGTCTGGAGTCTTGGAGTCTTCCTTCAGTCCTCTCTCGTTCCTCTCTGCAACACGCCGCCTCTCGACCTTCCAAATGCTTCCCTCGCCTTGCAGTACACAATCACCCTGACTTGTGGATACTACAAAGGCAGGTAAACCACCGACGGACACGTGGCACGGAAGGATGGTGAGGTCTACTGTTGAATATTTAAAGTGTGGTCTAGGTCTACTATTGAATATTTATTGTGGTCCAGGTCTACTATTGACTATTTGAATTGTGGTCTAGGTCTACTATTGAATATTTGAATTGTGGTCTAGGTCTGCTATTGAATATTTAAAGTGTGGTCTAGGTCTACTATTGAATATTTAAAGTGTGGTCTAGGTGTACTATTGAATATTTAGAGTTCTAGGTCTACTATTGAATATTTAAATTGTGCTTTTGTTAATATTCAATCTGTGGGTAACAAGACTATTCAAATTAGGGAAATGTTAAATGAGCAATCACTTGATATTTTAGCTATTTCTGAGACTTGGTTGAATGAGCATGACACAAGTAGAGTTACTGAGATGAAACCTGCTACTCACACTTTCTGTCATAGCCCCAGAGAGGGCAGACGAGGGGGTGGTGCAGGCATTTTCTTGTCGAATATTTTTCTCACCTGAGGTGTTGACACGAGTGAAAGTATCAAGTTTTGAATATATTGAGGTTAGTTTTAAGCATCAAAACCAGCGGGTAGCATACCTTGTTATATATAACCTTGGTCAAGTGTTAATCTCTTATTTGATGAATTTGGTGCATTGTTGGACTCAATTGATATGGTTTCTTTTAAAGTTTTTATTGTTGGTAACTTCAATATATGGATGGATGATCATGAAAACCATAACACAGTTTCTTTCTGTGAGCTTCTTGAATCTTATCAGTTGTCAAACAAGGTGAGCATAATAACTTCATCAACTGGCCATGTGTTTGACTTAGTCATTAGTGATGATGTAAACAATCTCATAGGTAGGGTGGATGTTGAACATGAATTTACTATTTCCCCAGTTCACAGGCTCATAACATTTAAATTACTATTGTCAATATGTAAGGTAACTAAGAAAATTTATTATAGGAATAAGATGGGTTTCTCTGCTGCTACATTTATCAGTGAAATTAGTCAGACTTTTTATGAAGATATGACTGGAGAGTGTGTTCACAATGATTTGTTATTTAAATCAAATTGTGTGAATTGTCTTACTGACACTTATAATGAGGTGATTAAGACACAATATAACAATGTGTGTCCGATCCTAGAGGTCATTACTGTCAAGGATAGATCGCCCTGATTTAATGGTGAAATTTTGACTCTGAGAAGAGAGAAACGACGCAAGGAATGTAAATGGAGAAATGAGGGATCTGTTGTGGCCTGGGAGGATTATAAAATGTGAGAAATCGCTATAATGACTTGATAAGTAGGAGTAAAAAACTATTATCATACTAAAATTCTTGAGGCAGGATCAGATATGAACAAATTAAATCAACTTTTCAATAGTCTTACTGGTACTACTTTGAGAAGAAAGCTTCCCGATGGTTTCTGTGATAAAGATTTAGCGTATAACTTTGTAATTTTTCAAGTCAATCCACCACTGCTGCTGCCCAGAGGCTTCACCCTGGCAGGGGAGACAGATCAGGTATTACACCTTTCGGGTAACTACCCTAATCTACCTCTTTACCATTCCATAATGCAGGTGACCTATCAATCTTTCTTCAATTGTGTGCCTCCTCTCTATCTCCCCTTACCCCCATCTCCGTTATTAAAGATAGAGTTTCTCACTCCAGAAGAAGAAGAAGCCATCCATCTCATCCTCTCCTTTAACACCTCTCCGCCTATCCATCCATCAAGGGAACAACACTCTCTCCCTACCATCAACTTTTTGTAAGTAGGAAAGACTTCCCCCACCTTTTACCTAATAAGACAACCTTGGCAGCACGCTCAAAAGAGCCCATCTATCTCAGGGACTCCAAAGTAACGCTCGCGATCGCCTATATCTGAGCTCCAGGCCTAATCACTAAAAGCCTGACTACAAATCGCTTACCAGTTATTGAAATTCAGACCTCCTCCCTCACTCAGTCCGGCCTTGCTTCGTCTCTCTCTCTCTCTCTCTCTCTCTCTCTCTCTCTCTCTCTCTCTCTCTCTCTCTCTCTCTCTCTCTCTCTCTCTCTCTCTCTCTCTCTCTCTCTCTCTCTCTCTCTCTCTCTCTCTCTCCTCTCTCTCTCTCTCTCTCTCTCTCTCTCTCTCTCTCTCTCTCTCTCTCTCTCTCTCTCTCTCTCTCTCTCTCTCTCTCTCTCTCTCTCTCTCTCTCTCTCTCTCTCTCTCTCTCTCTCTCTCTCTCTCTCTCTCTCTCTCTCTCTCTCTCTCTCTCTCTCTCTCTCTCTCTCTCTCTCTCTCTCTCTCTCTCTCTCTCTCTCTCTCTCTCTCTCTCTCTCTCTCTCTCTCTCTCTCTCTCTCTCTCTCTCTCTCTCTCTCTCTCTCTCTCTCTCTCTCTCTCTCTCTCTCTCTCTCTCTCTCTCTCTCTCTCTCTCTCTCTCTCTCTCTCTCTCTCTCTCTCTCTCTCTCTCTCTCTCTCTCTCTCTCTCTCGCTTGTGGACCTTGTGTATATTGCCTGTGATTTCCCAGCTTCACGTGTTTGGTATTGTGTTCGCTTATGGTTTCTGCCTGTAGTTTGCCCTCTGTGATTTGTGTTTCAAGTGTTTTGCGTGTGATCTGGCTGTCTGGTGTTCTGCGTGGGTTTCAGGAGTGATTCAAGATGTGTTGTGTTTCAGTGTTTTTGCGTGTGATCTGGCTGTTTCCGGGAATTGTTCTGCGTGGGTTTCAGGAGTGATTCAAGTGTATTTGTGTTTCCGGTGTTTTGCGTGTGATCTGGCTGTTTCCGATTGTTCTGCGTGGGTTTCAAGTGATTCAAGAGTGTTTTCAAGTGATTCAAGTGTGTTGTGTTTCCGGTGTTTTTGCGTGTGATCTGGCTGTTTCCGGGTGTTCTGCGTGGGTTTCAGAGTGATTCAAGTGTGTTTCAGAGTGAGTCAAGTGTGTTGTGTTTCCGGTGTTTTTTGCGTGTGATCTGATTGTTTCCGGGTGTTCTGCGTGGGTTTCAGAGTGATTCAAGTGTGTTGTGTTTCGGTGTTTGCGTGTGATTTGGCTGCTTCTAAGGTGTACTGCGTGGGTTTCAGAGCGTTTTAGTGTGCTGTTTTGTTTTGTTTACGGTGTTTTTGCGTGTGATTTGGCTGTTTTTCAGGTGTTCTGCGTTTCAGGTGTGTTGTGTTTCCAGTGCTTTTACGTGTGATTTGGATGTTTTATAGTGCTCTGCGTGGGTTTCAGAGTGTTTTGAGTGTGCTGTTGTACTTCCGGTGTTTTTTGCAGAGTGACTTGAGGGTGTTTAGTCGTGCTTGTGCTTGGGTTTCTGGTGTTTCGTGTGTCCCGAGTGTGACCCTGTGTTCCCAGTGTCTCACGCGTGATTTGGAGTGTGTCGACAACCTTCCACCCTTTGAATTCTGATTCAATCCCTCCTCCTCATTACACCCTCTTTCGTCCCTAGGATTAACACTTCTACACACCTTTCCCTCACCTCACCTAAGCCCCCACCCTCGCTCACCTCCATCCCCTTTTGCTCCTCCTCATCCCCTAGAGGATTAGCCCTTCCCTACTCCTCCCTCACCTCCACATATTTCTAAGCCCTTCCCCCTCACTCACCTTACCTCACATCCTGTTACCCATCCTTTCACCCACCTTACCTCCTTATTTTCTTATCCCTTTCTTGTTCTCACACCTCACTCCACCTCACATCCCTTCCTACTCCTCCTCTCTCTCCCCTCCTTTCCCAAAACTCCCTCTCACTCATCTCACCTATTTCCCTAACCCTCCTTGATCTCACCACCTCACTCCACCGCCTCCCTTTCCCCCTCTTTACTCACCTCACATCATCCTTCCTACTCCTCCTCTCTCCCCCTCACCTATTTCCTAACCCTCCTTGATCTCACACACCTCTCTTTCCCCCCTCTTTACTCCCCTCCCATCCCTATCTACTCCTCCTCTCTCTCCCATTTCCTCCATTACTAAGCTTCCTCTAACACCTCACCCCTTTCCTAATCCCCTTCACTCTGTGTTTTATCTCTTTCATTTCAGCTAAGATGGCGCCTAAAAGTGCAGTACTTGTAACAGTAGCTTCTCAGCTCACTTTTACAGGCGTTCTGCTGTCTGTCGACTGTGTCTGTCCAGGCAGCATCTCGAGACAGACACAAGACAGGAGCAGGAAAGAAGATGGAAAGACCAAGAATAAAATAATAGAGCTTTCTCTCACCAGGCAGCATCTCGAGACAAGACTGCAAGGGCAAGAAGAGAAGATGGAAGCAAGGTCGAATAAAATAATAGAGCTTTCTGGCACTGTTGCCTCCTTGCAGGAATTCATCCAGGCTAACGTTGCTGTGGTGCCAAACCCTTCTCCAACCGCCCCTTGCCCTCAGCGGTACCGTCGACATCAGCGGACAACACCACGCAACTTGGGAGGATGCTAGTGGCACTGTTCCATGATGGCTTCACCGTCGTGAATGGAGGAGCCAAAACCAATGACAAACGATTTATCCTGTTCATTGCTTCAACAGGTTTGCCATTCTGGAGGGAGGAGGACGAGCAGGAGCAGCACCTTCCCTGGTGGGTGACTCCATGATTCGCCAGCAGGTCGTTGAGTTCTGCGGCAGAGTTCCTCGTCGAAGACAGAACTATTACTATCCTGGTGCTGGGATCGACGACGCAACTGCTGCTCTTGAGAATCTCCCTCAGGCTACTAATGATTCACTGTTTGTTATTCACACAGGTACGAACGACGTCACCACGACCCGGTCTGAGGAACTCCTGGACAAGTACCGTAGGCTCATCCAGCAGTATAAGTCTAGATCCCCTAACATTTTGATTTCAGGAGTTCTACTACGGACTTGGGCGGAGAGCAACTTTTTCAGTAAGGCCTTCAGCCTAAACAACCGCTTACAGACTCTTTGTGGGGAGCTTGACGTGGGTTCTAAACGCATGGGACAATTTCTATGGACAAAATAGGCTCTTTCACAGGGACGGATTGCACCTTTTCTCCCATCAGGGCAGCCAGACTCGGAAGGCTCCTCAACAACCAAAACAGTGCGTGTCATCCGAACAAAAAAACGAGTCACAGCCACGTCCCTCCACCCCGCCCGTGTAAATAGACGCCGTGCATCACAACAAACCCGTAACCGTGATCCCACAAGTACCACCACCTCTATTACCAAACCTCTAGATAACCAAAATCCTTAGTTTCAATGCGCGTAGCCTAAGAAACAAATTTCATGAACTGAGATGTCTTGCTTTAACAGAAAATTTTGACATAATTGCTATAACCGAAACGTTTATCGACACCACATATATTGATTTAAGCTCCGAATACAACATAGATGGCTACAGACTCTCTCACACAGACATGCCCTCTCTCGCCTCCCCAGTTCCTCACCCTCCTGACACCCTCCCCTCGCCCCCTTTTCTCCACCTCCCTCAGCCTTCTCCTTCCCTGTCATCCTCATGAGCGAGGGACCTACACGAGTACTATACACGCCTTGATGATGATGATGATGATGATGATGATGATGAATGCCAGAGAGTCGAGAAAGTTGTGTTACCTTGAATCATTATTAGCAGTCCGGTGCAAAACATAGGACTGTCCCAATGCTCTCTCTCTCTTAAAGCTCAATCATCAGTGACCGAAAATAAAGTAAAGGTGCCCAATTTCAAAAGAGCTAACCTCGTAGAACTGACAAAAAACTAACAGAAATACAACTATCAGATGACGGCAACGTAGAGGAAGCCTGGCTAAGCCTTAAAAATCACTTACTCACTCAGGAGAACACATTCGTCCCCTGTGCGAAGCGAATTAACACTAATAAAAGCCCACCGTGGTTTAATAGCGAAATTAAACAATCAGTCAATGAGAGAAAATTGTTTTACAGGTTAAAGAAAGAACAAAGCACGCCCGAAAACATTAGACTTTATAATGATGCCAGGCGACGAGTAAAAGACTAGTAGGTCAGGCAAAGCGTAGATACGAAGAAAATATTGCAGCCAACTGTAAAAATAATCCGAAATCTTTCTTCAGTTACATAAACAACAGAAAGGCGATCAAAAGTGGTATTGGACCTTTAACAAACAGCGACGGTGCACTTGTGACTGACAGCCAACACATTGCAAACCTCTTAAACAATTACTTTTCCTCGGTGTTTAATACTAACAGTCTTCCTCTCGCTACCACCAACACCAGTACTATTGTAAATCTCGAGCATGCATTGCCTAATTTTGAAATAACAACCGATGAAGTCCTTAAAGCTCCATTCACTTAAAACAAATAAAAGTCCTGACCTGACAAAGTATATCCAACTCTGCTGAAAGAAACAAAGAGCGAAATACTCTCCTCCTCACAACCGTATTCAATATGTCCTTGCGACAAGGCATCGTACCTTCAGATTGGAAAAAGGCTAACGTGACAATTGATTTTCAAGAAAGGAGACAAAAAGTACCAGGTAATTACAGGCCCATTAGTCTAACTTCGGTTGTAGGTAAGCTACTTGAGGGCATAATTAGAGACAAAATTGTGAATTACCTTGAAAGCCACTCATTGATTGGGGACTCACAACATGGCTTCCGAAACAAAAGATCCTGCCTATCATACCTATTAACCTTATAACGACCTCTTCACTGTTTATGACGTAACCAAATCACTGGACGTAGTCTATATTGATTTCCAGAAAGCGTTTGATAAAGTCCCGCATCATAAATTACTTTACAAATTAAAGCAAATAGGTATTGACGGTCAAGTAAACCAATGGATCGCGAATTGGTTGAGCAACAGACAACAAAGAGTAGTAATTGACGGATTTAACTCAGAGTGGGCGCCTGTCACTAGTGGCGTCCCTCAGGCTCGGTCCTTGGCCCAGTGTTTTCATTATTTACATCAACGACGTGGATGTTGGACTCAATAGCCGCATTAGTAAATTTGCAGACGACACAAAGATTGGCAACTCGGTTCTCACTGACGAAGACAGGCAAAGCCCAAGAGGATTTGCACAAAATTTCAGCTTGGTCGGATAGATGGAGATGCCCTTAACGTAGACAAGTGCCAGGTCCTTCGTTGGAACGAGGAATAAGAAGTTCGAATACGAAATGCGCGGCGTTAAACTCAAAGCGTTCAATGCGTCAAAGACTTGGGGTCAAAATCGCGTCAAACCTCAAATTTCACAGCAATGCATCGATGCAGCAAATAAAGCGAACAGAATGTTGGGCTTCATTAAAAGAAAGTTTTTATTCAAGAACAAAGATGTAATACTACCGCTATACAACAGTTTAGTCAGACCCCACTTTGAAGATGCGGTACAGTTTGGTCTCCCCACCATGCAAAGGATATTGCTAAATTAGAAGGTGTTCAGCGTCGGCAACGAAAATGATCCTTCCTTGCGCAACAAATCCTACGAAGAAAGGCTTTCTACCCTTAACATGTTCTCTTGAGAAACGTCGCCTGGAGGAAAACTGATCGAATGTTTTAAAATACTTAATGGTTTCACGAATGTAGACAGATCAACATTGTTTATGATCGATGACACTTGCACGAGGAACAATGGCGTAAAACTCAGATGTAGACAAGTAAATTCAGACTGCACCAAATTTTTCTTCACCAACGTTGTAGTGCGAGAATGGAATAAGCTCCCATCATCAGTGGTCCAGTGTAACACGATTGACTCCTTCAAAAATAAGCTCGACCGTCACTTCCTTCAACTTAATATCAACTAGAGTAGAAATGCAACGTTTTGGAGTCTTCTGATTAATGTAAAATCACTTAGGTTTAAGGACAGACCACCAAGTCTGGACCATGGGGTCTGTGTGGTCTGATTTTCTATGTAAATCTATGTAAATCTCTCTCTCGTACAGCCACCTTCCATCTCTCGACAGCACCAGACAGCCGCCCCTCCTCCTCCTCCTCCCCCACATTCTTCTCCTTTTCCTCCTCCTCCTCTTCCTTCTAAACACTCGACTGCTGCCAGCCAAATAAGACACGGAGAAGCGCTCTAATCACACACACACACACACACACACACACACACACACACACACACACGAGCGCCACAGGAAAAGAGAAAAACAATGGCCCAGTGCAGAGAGAGAGAGAGAGAGAGAGAGAGAGAGAGAGAGAGAGAGAGAGAGAGAGAGAGAGAGAGAGAGAGAGAGAGAGAGAGAGAGAGAGAGAGAGAGAGAGAGAGAGAGAGAGAGAGAGAGAGAGAGAGAGAGAGAGAGAGAGAGAGAGAGAGAGAGAGAGAGAGAGAGAGAGAGAGAATATATATCAAAGTCAGTGATTCTTATGAATATCGTCTCGCTTTATATAAACATAAAAAACACTGATATTATGCAGGCAAGGCGAGAGAGAGAGAGAGAGAGAGAGAGAGAGAGAGAGAGAGAGAGAGAGAGAGAGAGAGAGAGAGAGAGAGAGAGAGAGAGAATATATATCAGAGTCAGTGAATTTTTATTTTATCCAAGTCTGTGTTTTTTATCAATAACATCTATCATTTTACACATGGAAGGAAACCCTCCGAAAAGATATATAAGATTCATGAGACCCTGAATTCCTTCACTTCGCCTCAACGCTAACATAACAACTCGTCAAATACTAACAAACCAACATTATCACTTTTTTTTATTCAAGAACCTCAAAACCAACTCTACGAAAAGATATGACTTACATGAACTTATATTCCTTCCCTTCCTTACCTCAGAGCTAACGTAATAACTCCTCAAATACAAAATACAAACAAATAATAAGTTTTCATTCCCCCACCAAAACGTAGGGCACATAAATCATCCCGTAATGGCGTATTGTTAACTGCCGCACCATTAAACTCATCACATAATTGCAAGCTTCTCGCACCAATGAAAAAAATCACTCAGGAGCGGATGGAAACAGGTATATTTATTTCTCCTGCTTCCCCGTCGCCGCATTCGCCATTAGGTCCTCAGTGTGGGAGCCGCGTCGATGCCCGCCAGGAAGGGAGGACTCGGTATAAACATTTCCCGCTGATGGAAACGTGGTGCTCGCCTCGCACGCCAACCCAAACTATATTCCCCTTAATGGTCAGGTTTTCTACTTGGCACCGGCTACGAACATGATTTCCTGTTCAGTATTCTCCAATTCCTAAGCTTTTATTGTGGGTAATACTACTTCGGGGCTAATGGCAACGTTAATCCTGTAGTTGGCTTCCCAAAGGATATAGTACGGACTAAGCTTATTCAATGTCTATCTATCCCATCATTACAGAACCTGACAAACGCCCTAAACCACATCGACGGGCTACTTTCTGAAACATTTCGGTTTCCAAGCTCCCAAGGCTTTCGTAGGATTCCTTGCTATTTCCATGGGTAGTTTTATGACCCTGGTGGTACTCAAACTCTTCTTTTGTACCAGGAACCTAAAAAAAAAACTCATTAGACCCCAACTAATCTTCTTTCCGGCCTTTGAAAATCGTTGATGGGAGAGGTGGAAGCGTCTGAGAACACCAACCAACATCAGCACCAAACATTACATAAGGACTTTTCGCATTTAGTTCTTTAGCTTACAAACCCCATCTGCGTCAAACAGTATAACTTGCTCTTATTAGTCCCGCCTTCCTGCCTCCCTATTATTACCAGGTCCTCGCGTGATAGGTTCTCCTTTTCTTTCCTCCTCGTCCTTCCCTCAGTAACTAATGGACACACAAGGACAAAACTCATTCATCCGTTTACTATTGCCCTTCTCTTAACGCCTTCCTGCCTCCCTACTACTATCATCAGGTCCTCGTTTACTACACAGGTTCTGCATAGCTTTCCTCCTCTTCCTTTCCTGGGTAACTAATTAACACAGGCACAAGACTCATTCATCTTTATAGTGTTGTCCCTCCTCATTGCCTTGCTGCCTCCCTCGCGTGGTAGGTTCTGCATTTCTTTACTGTCCTTCCCTCCCTCAGTCCTCAGTATGTAACTAATGGGCAGTCACAAGACTCATTCATCCCTTCCCAGCTGTGCTTCCTCCTAAGCTGACAGCCACGCACGACAACCTGCCACCGCACCTTGCACAATGAAGTCTCCACTCAGTCGATGATAAATGAATGCACACACACACACACACACACACACACACACACACACACACACACACACACACACACACACACACACACCCACACACACACACACACTTTGTGGGGTGGTACAGGCTGTCAACCCTGAGTCTAGTATGTGATCAGACCGTGGCTGGATGACTCTCTCTCCAGTAACCTGACAACACCTGGTCCCACACCTGACGATAGGAGGGCACTAACCCTCACTACCCGACCTCCCACCTCCGATATGACAACTCTCAACAGCATCTCCCATGGATGGACTAGAAGCCACCCCACCCCCACACCCAGAGCTCCACACCATCACCACCACTGCAACCATGGCCACGCAGAAGAGGAGCGTGCATAACTGTGGGGGAAACAAACCACACGCAAAAACACATGCAGGTTTGACCATAAAATACGGTGCACAACATGTTACCAATTAGGCCACAAAAATAGACTATGTAACTTCTACAGAGGATAGGTCATTGGCGAAGAAGACGTTGCCGTTGAACATTATAGTAAAGCTAAGGACGGTCTCTCCATAGAACACATCAATGCCCAGTCTCTTCTATCTAGCTTCGAGGAAATAAAATTACTATTATATGACCGTGATATTGACATTCTCTGTGTTAGTGAGACTTGGCTTCATCAACAAACACCTGACTCACTAATAATAATACCAGGTTACAGTTTATTTCGACACGATAAGGGCCGCGGAGGTGGAGTGTGTCTTTATGTTAAGGATAATCTAAGCTCCAAGATCATTACACCAGATGTTGAACCCTGTACTGGAATCGAAAACATATGGATCACAGTTCAAAGCAGAAAACTACCATCAATCATTGTAGGATGCTTATACAGACATCCCAAAGCCCCCGCTACCTCATATGATTATCTAATGGAAGTCTTCAAGCACGTTAACCTAAGAAAGAAACCCATGTATGTGTTCGGCGATCTTAACGATAACCTTCTAGTTAACAACAGCAACCTGCAGAAAATAATTGAAGCTTGCGGTTTATTCCAAGTAATAAGTAAACCAACACGTGTCACCCCCCAGTCTGCCACACTACTTGATGTCCTAATCACAAACAAAAAAGAAAGTATTGTTACCTCTGATTGCCTTCCCAGTACTATCGCAGATCACGACATGATTATCTCAAAAATCGACATCAGCAAACCCAAACGGACAAAAATAAAGAAAACTTTCAGAAGCATGGCCACATACAATAAAGATAACTTTTGTGAAGCATTGCTAACCAGCTCAGACTGCTTAAATAATATCACGTTAACTGATGACATTGACGAACAGGTGAATATACTTAACACAATATTCAATTCTTGCCTAGATCAAGTTGCCCCAATGACGACTAAATATATAAATAGACCACCTGCTCCTTGGATTGACAAAGAAGTAAGAGATAACATGAAGTACAGGGATAGCTTACAAGGCCAGCTAAAATTAGATCGACACAACACACAACTTTACAACAAATATAAAGAAGAAAAGAAACGCGTTAAGGATAAGCTTCACAAGGCAAAAAAGACACACTATCATAATAAATTCCGCCAAAGTAAAGGCAACTCGTCACAAATGTGGAGTAATATTAGAGGTATAGTGCCTAACAATAAACCTAATAACAACATCATCACTAATGAAGATATTAATGACAAGGCGGAGGATTTTCACAACTACTTCGCTAACGTAGGAAGAGAAACTTTTGAGAGGTGTAAAAATGAGTCTACTAACAATAATACTAACTCAGACAACGTACGAGTAACTCATGACACTACTGATAACTTAGACACAAATAACTTCTTCAGACCTAAACCAGTGATGTTGAGACTGTAATTCTAACAATATCCAAACTAAAGGAGACCAAAGCTGTAGGTAGCGATGGCATTTCTTTAAATTTCACAAAAGACAGCCTTTTTGTTACAGCCTTCTACCTAACATGCATATTCAACACCTCAATAGTTACAGGTAAATTTCCCACCCCATGGAAACATGCCATTGTTGTCCCGATTTTTAAAGGAGGGGATAGCAATATCAACTCCAATTACAGACCTATATCTCTCCTCCCTGTAATATCAAAGGTCTTAGAAAAAATTGTAGCTAAGCAACTCTCTGCCCACCTAGAAGGGAATGCTTTACTTTCTAACTCTCAACACGGATTCAGGCCGGAGTTATCTACTGAAACTGCTCTCACAGTAATATCCAATAATGTATATAGTAACCTAGATAACAAGATAATTACTCTGATAACTTTATGTGACTTATCGAAGGCATTCGACAGTGTTAACCACGACATTTTACTGCAGCGATGCCTTAAACTACGTATAGACCCTTTCTGGATCCAAGACTACCTATCAAACAGAACTCAATCAGTCCGGCTAAACAATCACATATCACCCAAATCCTTAATAACACATGGAGTCCCACAAGGCTCTATCCTTGGCCCTATTCTTTTTACTATTTTTGTTAATGATATCTCAGATCACATCAGCGACTGTATACTGGTTCAGTACGCAGATGACACACAGTTTATCCACAGTGACAACATTAATAACATAGACCAGCTAATAACCAGAGCTAAAGTAACACTGTCGAATGACAAGACTTATTTCCTAAAAAGTGGCCTTATGTTGAACTCTAACAAAACCCAATTTATATTTATCGGCACACAGCAACTGTTATCGAGCTTACCAGATGATATGACCATCAACTTTGACGGAAGCGATATACCAATAAGCAAACATGTTAAAATATTGGGTGTTTACTTTGACAAGTACATGACGTTCGACACACACATACATCAACTCAACAAAAAAGTAATAGGGGTTTTAATGTTCATAAACAGAATTAAGGACATATTTGATAAGGACATCAGAGTGATTGTTATCAAGACACTAGTGTTAAGTCTAATCAATTACGGACTAAAAATATGGGGCAACACCAATGAGACCCTCATGCAGCGAGTGCAAAAACTGCAAAACTTCGCTGCCAAAGTTGCTGCTGGGGGCTACAAAAGACGCGACCGTGCTACTCCTGTGTTACAAGAACTAAAGTGGATAAAGATGAAAGAAAAAGTGAAATTCGATCAGTGCATAATGGTGTATAAAGTGACCCATAAATATTATCCTGAGTGGCTACTAAACTTACCATATGTAACACAAATTAACGAACTTGTAACGAGACAAAACGGAGACCTATTTATCCCAAGAGTGAGAACAGACAATGGTGCGCGGTCACTATTAGTAAGTGGACCAAGAGCATGGAACAAGCTCCCCCCTAATATAAAAGAACTCCCGTCACTCACGAGCTTCAAGAAAGCCCTAACTATTCACGCTCTTCAAGGAGGCTTTTGCTAAAGAACGCGTGAAGGACATAATATACACTTATCTCGTACGTATGTATTATATCTAGCAAGTTCCTATATATGATATCCCATGTAAATATTTAGTAATTAAGATAAAAGATTAGTTAAAGAAAGTCTTATATATGATATCTATATTACATGTAAAGTATTTAGTAAATAAGAGAAAAGCCATTGTACATTGTACTTTAATGGAATAAAGCATTCTGATTCTGATTCTCTCTCTCTCTCTCTCTCTCTCTCTTATATTTATATGAACACATACACATATACATAACACAAGAAAAAGGGATAAGGAAAATGAAAAAGTTACGACTAATTAAGAAATATCGTAATGCAAAAAGAATACGAAGGATGAAAGGAGAAAATATGAAATACAAGAGAGTAGGCAAAGAAGACGAAAACAGGACGGTTGACTAAAGGAATAAGGGATGTAGTAAAACAACAACAACATTGCAATGGAAAACAATGAAAAAGACAAATTATAGGAAAGTAAATGAATGAAGGAAGGAAAGAAAGTTGCGGAAGGAGATGGTGTGTGTTGGGAGAAAGGTGAAAAAGAAAGAAACGGGTTAGAAAGGAAAAGCACAGGAAGAGGAAGCAGGGAAGAGAGAGGAATGAAAGAGGGAAGGCTGAGGAAAGAAGTGCAGAGGTAAGAGGGTGAGAGAGGAAAGGAATGGACAAAAAGGAGACGAAAAGAATGATAAAAAGATGAAAAAAGACCAATGAAGAAGAGGAATAGAAAGGAAAGTAGTAGTTAATAGGAAACAAAATTGATACAGGAATTATTAGGAAAAGGATGAAATAAAACTTGCAAATATACGGCAGGGATGTCTGTCTGTCTGTCTGTCTATCTGTGTGTGTGTGTGTGTGTGTGTGTGTGTGTGTGTGTGTGTGTGTGTGTGCGAGAGAGAGAGAGAGAGAGAGAGAGAGAGAGAGAGAGAGAGAGAGAGAGAGAGAGAGAGAGAGAGAGAGAGAGAGAGAGAGAGAGAGAGAGAGAGAGAGAGAGAGTCCAGACTTGGTGGTCTGTCCTTAAACCTAAGTGATTTTACATTAATCAGAAGACTCCAAAACGTTGCACTTCTACTCTAGTTGATATTAAGTTGAAGGAAGTGACGGTCGAGCTTATTTTTGAAGGAGTCAATCGTGTTACACTGGACCACTGATGGTGGAAGCTTATTCCATTCTCGCACTACAACGTTGGTGAAGAAAAATTTTGTGCAGTCTGAATTTACTTGTCTACATCTGAGTTTTACGCCATTGCTCCTCGTGCGCAGACTGTCATCGATCATAAACAATGTTGATCTGTCTACATTCGTGAAACCATGAAGTATTTTAAAACATTCGATCAGTTTTCCTCGGAGGCGACGTTTCTCAAGAGAGAACATGTTAAGGGTAGAAAGCCTTTCTTCGTAGGATTTGTTGCGCAAGGAAGGGATCATTTTCGTTGCCCGACGCTGAACACCTAATTTAGCAATATCCTTTGCATGGTGGGGGGACCAAAACTGTACTGCATATTCCAAGTGGGGTCTGACTAAACTGTTGTAGAGCGGGAGTATTACATCTTTATTCTTGAATACAAAGTTTCTTTTAATGAAGCCCAACATTCTGTTCGCTTTATTTGCTGCATCGATGCATTGCTGTGAGAATTTGAGGTTTGACGCGATTTTGACCCCCAAGTCTTTGACGCATTGAACGCTTTTAAGTTTAACGCCGCGCATTTCGTATTCGAACTTCTTATTCCTCGTTTCAACTTGAAGGACTTAAAGGGCATCTCCCATCTATCCGACCAAGCTGAAATTTTGTGCAAATCCTCTTGGAGGCTTTGCCTGTCTTCGTCAGTGAGAACCGAGTTACCAATCTTTGTGTCGTCTGCAAATTTACTAATGCGGTTATTGAGTCCAACATCCACGTCGTTGATGTAAATAATGAAGAGCACTGGGCCAAGGACCGAGCCTTGAGGGACGCCACTAGTGACAGGCGCCCACTCTGAGTTAAATCCGTCAATCACTACTCTTTGTTGTCTGTTGCTCAACCAATTCGTGATCCATTGGTGTACTTGACCGCCAATACCTATTTGCTTTAATTTGTAAAGTAATTTATGATATGGGACTTTATCAAACGCTTTTTCGAAATCAAGATAGACCACGTCCAGTGATTTGGTTACGTCATAAACAGTGAAGAGGTCGTTATAAAAGGTTAATAGGTTTGATAGGCAGGATCTTTTGTTACGGAAGCCGTGTTGTGAGTCCCCAATTAATGAGTGGCTTTCAAGGTAACTCACAATTTTGTCTCTAATTATGCTCTCAAGTAGCTTACCTACAGCCGAAGTTAGACTAATGGGCCTGTAATTACCTGGTACCTTTTTGTCTCCTTTTCTTAAAAATCGGTGTCACGTTAGCCTTTTTCCAATCCGAAGGGACGATGCCTTGTCGCAAGGACATATTGAATACGGTTGTGAGGGAGGAGAGTATTTCGCTCTTCGTTTCTTTCAGCAGAGTTGGATATACTTTGTCAGGTCCAGGACTTTTATTTGTTTTAAGTGAATGGAGAGCTTTAAGGACTTCATCGGTTGTTATTTCAAAATTAGGCAATGCATGCTCGAGATTTACAATAGTACTGGTGTTGGTGGTAGCGAGAGGAAGACTGTTAGTATTAAACACCGAGGAAAAATAATTGTTTAAGAGGTTTGCAATGTATTGGCTGTCAGTCACTAGTGCACCGTCACTGTTTGTTAAAGGTCCAATACCACTTTTGATCGCCTTTCTGTTGTTTATGTAACTGAAGAAAGATTTCGGGTTATTTTTACAGTTGGCTGCAATATTTTCTTCATATCTACGCTTTGCCTGACCTACTAGTCTTTTTACTCGTCGCCTGGCATCATTATAAAGTCTAATGTTCTCGGGCGTGCTTTGTTCTTTCTTTAACCTGTAAAACAATTTTCTCTCATTGACTGATTGTTTAATTTCGCTATTAAACCACGGTGGGCTTTTATTAGTGTTAATTCGCTTCTCGCACAAGGGGACGAATGTGTTCTGCTGAGTGAGTAAGTGATTTTTAAGGCTTAGCCAGGCTTCCTCTACGTTGCCGTCATCTGATAGTTGTATTTTGTTAGTTTTTGTCGGATTTCACGAAGTTAGCTCTTTTTGAAATTGGGCACCTTTACTTTATTTTCAGTCACTGATGATTGAGCTTTCTTTAATGTCGACGCGCACTAATTTATGATCGCAGTGGAACCGAGGTGTTCTCCTACCGTGACACTACTGACTAGGTTATCTTGGGTAGTTATAACAAGGTCGAGTATGTTATTTTGTCGAGTTGGCTCAGAAACCATTTGGCTTAGATAATTATCTTTCAAAAAATCGATCATTCTATGTGACTCGCCTTCTGTACCTGACAGTGTCGCCCAGTCGATATGGGGGAGGTTAAAGTCTCCTAATATCAGTGAGTCGCTGTTATTAAGTGACTGCCTTAAGACGCTGTACATTTCAAGGTCGTCATCGAGTGATTGCCCGGGAGGTCTGGAGGTGATAGATATATTTAAATTGACTTTTGCAATGTTTACTGCACGCACAAATGTTCAACGTTACTGTTTCCGGTGTTTTGTCAGTGGTTGCAAATAGCTTTTGACATAAAGGGCGACGCCACCGCCTCTACGGTTTACACGATCTTTGTTGAAGAGTCTGTAGCCATCTATGTTGTATTCTGGAACTTAAATCATTTGTGGTGTCGATAAATGTTTCGGTTATAGCAATTATGTCAAAATTTCTGTTAGGCACGCACACACACACACACACACACACACACACACACACACACACACACACACACACACACACACACACACACACACACACACACACACACACACACACACACACCCATGCATCTCTTCTTCTCTCCACGCACCAGACCTGGAATTTATGACACACACACACACTCTCTCTCTCTCTCTCTCTCTCTCTCTGTATCCCTCTCCTCCTTCTCTCACTCCCAGGCCATAACATGTCAACGGGAACTTCTGGACTGCTGCGACAACCGTGTGAGAGATAGCCGTGAGACAGAGACCTGTGGGATACAAAGCCGTGTAAGGGAGAGCTACATGTCTGAGGACGGATCTGGCTCTACAGTCGAGGGGAGGGTAGTTCTGGGGGGTGGAAGGAGTGGAAGGGGAGGAAAGGTTTGGACTGGGGCAGAGGAAATATAACACATATATAAGAATGTGAGATTATAGAAAAGTAAGGAATCCGCAAGAGGATATAAAGTCTACACTACCCAAGAATGTATCTGGCCTCTTTAAAGGTCGAATTACACTCACCACATGACTGCCACGCTTGTTCCAATTTCATTCACTACTCTGTTGGTAAACCAGTACTAGTCCACATCCTTGTTAATTATGAATGCATCCAACTTAAACACATTACTAAGTGTCTTACCCTTATCTCTTACCACCAGAAACTTATTGACATCACCCTCACTGCAGCCCTTCATCCATTTATAAACTTCTAACAAGCTTCCTCGCGTCCTTTTCGCCTTTCCAGAGGATGCACATTTGATATTCTCATCTTCGTGAGTCCCTTTTCATCTTCCCTCTGCAAATATTCTAACATACTGGTGTCCATTCTATAGTAAAGGGGACAGCACTGAACCGTATAGTCGAGATAAGGTCTGGCCACGCTGACCAATACAGTTTGGGGAGAGGAGAGACAACATTAAGGCGAGGAGGAGGAAATTGATGAGAGGCACAAAGAGGCAAGAGAGGGGCAAAGATGATGTAGAGAAAGAAAGGGAAAGGGAAACAGAAGCCGATAGTTGTGGAGAGGAGGGACATTCAGAGGATTCGGAATGAGGCAAGGAGACAAAGAAGACCAGCACCAACAGACTCTGCCACAGACCATCAGACAAGGTACTGGAGAACATAGCAGGAAGATTTGTCAGTAAGCAGCATTAAGATTACTTCTTTTTGCTTCTGACAACACTGACCGAGATGGACAACACAGCAAACCTGTGCCTGGTGGACGGGGTGGACAATAGCTATCCCACAAAACTGAAAGCAAACAAGAGGTGTGCCAAAACTGCAAGGGAAAAATAATTGCAGGAAAGAAAAAAACGAAGGAAAAGTACCAAAAAGGGAGGGAACAAGCAGGAAAAGGGAAGGAGGTGGGTGGGAGGAGAAAGTAGAAACATGAAAGAAGAAGAGGATAAAAGCAAGGAAAGGAAGAGAGGAGAGGAAGTGGAAGAGGAAACAAACACCAAGGAGACACAGTGAAGAGAACAGAGTGGTAAGAAAGAGGCAGAAAGACAAAGGAGAGGGGAGTTTCATGTGTGACAAATAGGACGCAAGTTAAAGGCAGCGGAAAAGGAGCGTTGAGGCAGAATCTCGGAGCAAAACCGTGTGACGTCATGCCCGAACTGCTCCAAATTTGTAACTAATGTCGGTATTCTTAGACGCTACCGATACACAAATAATAATTATTTATAAAAGCCAAAACGAGGTAAAATGCGTTCTCATGAGTGTATTTAGAGTCCATGGTACAGAAGCCATGTCAAACTCCCACCATGGTCATAAACTACCCTGAAAGGCCCACAGCTCCTAGGAAAACCCATGTCGAGTGTGTGTGCTTGGTCGACGCAATGTTTAATGATATGGCCCTAAGGCTATGGGGGGCGGAAGGGAGCAAGTGTGGAGAGGCAGAAGCAAGGCCGTGGAAAGTTGCCTCCGCCGCCAGACACGACGCTGCTAAGTGGGCAAGGAGTGTTGAGTTGTCATTTACCGCCTGAGCCGAAGGTTGAATGCCCCCCCAAACAGGGGTCAGGGGAAGGAGAACCACTTTTTTTTCTTTTTTATTTCTGTTTCTTCTTCTCCTCCTTTTTTTTTTATCCTCGGTTCTTCCTAATGAATTATTTTAGTTCTTATTCTACTTATCTCACTTTCTCCTCCACCTTTATTTCTTTCTTCTTCTTATAATCGTTTTTTCCTCCTCCTCTTTCTCCTTCTCCTCCTCCTCCCCTCTGTTCATTTTTTTTATTATCACGCAAACCTCCTCCACCTCCTTTCTCTCCATCCTCCTCCTCCTCCTATTCATTTTTTCTTTCATTACGCAACCTCCTCTTCCTCCACCTTCACCCCCTACCACCATCTTCTCCTCCTATCTCCCCGGCAGACAAAATTAGTAGTCACCACCGCTGAGCTGGTGACGACGAAGAGCTTTAGGACACGCTTCCCCTTTTTAAGACGCTCCAGTAAGGAGGTTTTATACTCACTTTTCCTCCATTTAGTCGTGCCCTCTTTCATCCTTGATCCTGCTGAAAGAAAAGGGTAAAAGATTGTTAGTTGGTTTTCTGTAAGGGATGAAATGGTTAGTTGGTTTGTGTAAGTGGATGAAATAATAGCTACTGTTTTGTAAGGGGGATAGAAATGGTTATTTGGTGATCTGTAAGGGAATGCGTAATGAGTATCTGAATATATAGTGGGACAGAAATGCTGAATTTATTATTTTAAGGAGAGCAAAAATGGGTATATGGATTTGGGCATGTATTGGGGCACGGAAAAAGAGAGTAGACACGGTTAATTAGTGTAAGGGGATGAGATATTGGCAATTTTATTTTGTGTAGGGGGGAACATAAATGGTTACACTGATACTTTGCAAAGGAACAAAAACAGTTTGCTTAATCAATGGAACAGAAAGAGTTAATATATTATGTGATTGTCGAAAGAATACAACAACCTATTTTCTGTTGGTATTATTATTCTGCTTCTTCTGTTCTATTGGGTTGATAGTGCTGTTGTTGTTATTTTTTCGACTGATGTCTCGTACTTCTGTCACTGCTGCTTTTATTCTTCTTGTTGTTTGTTGCTTTAAAGACACAAGGATTCAACATCATTGTTTTTCTTCCTGCTGATGTTATTAATCGTTGCTGCTGGTGTTGCTGCTACTTGTCTTGTATGTTATTTGTTGTTTGTTGTTTTCTTTGATGCTCGTTTCTCTGCTTGTTTGTAGCTTGTTTGTTGTTGGTACGTTTGTTCGTTGTTGTTATTCATTTGAAGTTTGCTCTTTTCACTTCACTGGTTTCCTCGTTGCTGTTATTGCTGCTGTTCTTTCGTCGCCGGGTTGCTGGTTTAATATCCTGCCACTTTTTACTGATGGTGTGCATCGCGGCCGCCGTGGTGTATTTTGGTCATTACTGCCGGGTTTAATCTCTCAGGGTGGAAAGTATGGCGGCGACCTAGATTAGTTCCAGTATATTTGTCTCCGCTAAACCCGAAAGGCGGCGTGGTGAGCCGAGGGTGGGGTGGTGTTTGGCCTGAGGCTAGGGGTGGTCGTGTAAGGGACCGGGAGGGTGTGGGTGTTGGCCTGAGGCCAGGGGTGGCTGCAAGGGGACTGAGGTGGGAAGTGCCTGAGGCTAGGGGTGGCATGTGTAAAGGGGGACCGGGAGGGTGTGGGTGGGCCTGAGGCTAGGGGTGGTCATGGGACCTGAGGGGTGGGGTGCTTGGCCTGAGGCTAGGGTGGCCGTGTAAGGCACCGAGGGTGTGTGTGCGGCCTGGAGGCTAGTGGTGCAAGGGAACAGGACTGAGGGTGGGTGTTGGCCTGAGGCTAGGGGTGGCTGTGTAAGGGACCGAGGGTGATGGGTGTTGGCCTGAGGCCAGGGTGGTCGTGTAAGGGACCGAGGGTGTGGTGTTGGCCTGAGGCTGTGGTCGTGTAAGGGACCTGAGGTGGGTGTTAGTCGAGGCATGTGTAAGGGACCGAGGGTGGGTGCTGGCCTGAGGCTAGGTGGCCGTGTAAGGGACCGAGGGTGGGAAAGGCCTGGAGGCTAGGGGTACGCAAGGGACCAGAGGTGGGTGGTCGAGGCTAGGGTGGGACCGAGGTGGGTGTTGGCTCAGGCTAGTGGCCGTGCAAGGACCGAGGTGTGTGCTGGCCTGAGGCCAGGGTGGGCTGTAAGGACCTGAGGGTGTGCGCGGCCTGAGGCTGGGGTGGTCGTGTAAGGGACCGAGGTGTGGGTGTTGGCTGAGGCTAGGGGTGGCTGTAAGGGACCGAGGTGGGTAAGGGCTTGAGGCTAGGTGGTCGTGTATGATTTGGCGAACCAGAATAAGTATGAGAGAAAGTGAGTGGAGGAGGAAAAAAAGGAAGAATAGAAATAGATGTAATATTTTTCCTTCTTATTCCATTTATTCGTTTATACTTTCACTACCTTTCTTTCCTGCTGATCTTCCATCATTTTCCTCTTTTTTCCATCTTCGATTTTCGTTATTTTTTCTTTCTTGCCCTTGTTTATGTTCGTTATATCGCCCCTCCTCCTCCTTGTCTTCATCTTCTTCCCTTCTCCTCCTTCTGTTCTACTTTTCTTCCAAATCTTTTTTTTTAACCGATTTATCTTCTATTCCTCCCAATTTCTTGTTTTCCTTCGAACTCAACTCTGTTTTTTGTCCCACTTCTTAATCTTTACCTACTTTCTTTCTCTCCACCCTCTCCTCTCTCATTTCTCCTCCTTCCACCACAACCACAACCATCAATACCAACACTTACTCTTCCCTCCTACCTCAACATTCTTTCCTCCTCTTCCCCACCACCACTACCACCACCACCGCTACCTTCCCCTTCCCCTACTGTCACCACAACCTTCCCTTACTTGATCCCTCCCCACCACCACCCCTAAACAATTACTTTTCCTCGAAGACATCAATAGTCTTCCTCTCTGCTACCACCAACACCAGTGTACTATTGTAAATCCTTGAGCATGCATTGGCCTAATTTGAAATAACAACGATGAAGTCCTTAAAATTTCCATTCACTTAAAACAAATAAAGTCCCGGACCCGACAAAGTGGAATCCTATACTGTTTAAAGAGACAAAGAGCGAAATACTCTCCTCCTCACTACCGTATTCAATATGTCTCAGTGACAAGGCATCGTCCCTTCGGATTGGAAAGGCTAATTTATTGCACCGATTTTTAAGAAAGGAGACAAAAAATACCAGGTAACTACCGACCCATTAGTCTAACTTCAATTGTAGGTAAGCTACTCGAGAGCATAATTAGAGACAAAATTGTGAGTTACCTCGAAAAGCCACTCATTAATTGGGGATTCACAACATGGCTTCCGTATTGAAAGATCTTGCTTGTCAACCTGACCTTTATAACGATTCTTCTCAGTTTATAACGTAACCAAATCATTGGACGAAGCTCATCTTCTGGATTTCCAGAAAGCGTTTGATGGTCCCACATCATAAATTACTTATAAATTAGCAAATAGGTACTGACGGTCAAGTAAACCCTAATGGATCGCGAATTGTTGAGCAACAGACAACAAAGAGTTGTGATTGACGGATTTAACTCAGAGGGCGCCAGCTTCAGCGGCGTCCCCTCAGGCTCGGTTCTTGGCCCAGTGCTCTTCATTATTTAAGGCATTAACGACGTGGATGTTGGACCCAATAACCGCATTCAGTAACTTGCAGACTACACAAAGATTGGTAACTCGGTTCTCACTCGATTTACAGGCAGTTTCAAGAGGATCTGCATAAAATTTCAGCTTGGTCGGATAAATGGGAGATGCCCTTAACGTAGACGCGCCAGGTCCGTTGGAAACAAAAAAAAAAAAGAAGTTCGATTACGAAATGCGGCGTTAAACCTCTACAAGCGTTCAATGCGTTAAGGACCTGGGGTCAAAATCGCGTCAAACTTCAACAAATTTTCACATCAGTGCATCGATGCAGCAACAAAGCGAACAGAATGTTGGGCTTCATTAAAAACTTTTTATTCAAGAATAAAGATGTAATACCTGCTCTACAATAGTTAAGTCAGACCTACCTGGAAAGGTGCAGCCAGTTTTGGTCTTCCCACCATGCAAAGGGACATTGTTAAACTAGAAGGTGTCTGTGCGTCGAGCAAATACAAAATGATCCCTCCTTTGCGCAACAAATCTCGCATGAAGAAAGGCTTTCCACCCTTAATATGTAATTCTCTGAGAAACGTCGCCTTCCGAGGAAAAACTGATCGAATGTTTTAAATACTTAATGGTTTCACGAATGTAGACAGAACAAAAATTGTTTATGAGTTGACACACTTTATGAACGAGGAACAATGTGGCATAAAACTCCAAATGTGACAAGTAAATTCAGACTCCACCAAATTTTTCTTCACCAACGTTAAAAAGTGAGAATGGAATAGCTCCACCATCAGTGGTCCAGTAAAATACGATTGACTTTTAAAAACAAGCTCGACCGTCACTCTCCCTTGAACCATTAACTAGAGTAGAAAAGCAATGCTTGGAGCCATCTGATTCATGTAAAATCAATTAGATGAAGGATTGCACCACCTAGTCTGGACCATGGGGTCTGTGTGGTCTGGTTTCTATGTAATTTATGTAATTCTCTCTCTCTCTCTCTCTCTCTCTCTTATACAAACATATACATAACACAAGAAAAAAGGAATAAGGAGAATGAAAGATTAATGTAGAATCACTTAGCTTATGACAGACCATAGTCTGGGACCATGGGTTTGTGTGGTCTGATTTTCTTGTACCTGAAAACTTCACTTCTCTCTCTCTTCTCTCTCTCTCTCTCTCTCTCGTGCCAACAATAGACAGCAAAACCTTCCTCCTATTTAGACGTCCTTCCACTCTTTTCCTCCCTTTCTTTCTCTTCTTTCTCCTTCATTTCCTTTCTCCTCTCATCTCCTTTCTTTGCTCCTCTTTTCCTTCCCTCTCCTTTCCTCCCCCTCCCTTCTTTTCCTCCTTTCTCTTTCTTTCCTTTCTCCCTTTTCTCTCTTCCTTTCTCTCGTGTTCAGCCTGAAAACTGGTCACAGGAATTCACTCGTGGAAAGGAATGTGGAAGAAGAGGAGAAGGGAAGGAGGAAGAAAATTAAGAACAAATGAATGAGGGAAGAGAAGAATAGTGCGTCATGACAGGGTCAGAAGAGAACGCAGAAGGAAATGACGGATAAAATGGCTAAATTGGAGGATAGAGGAAACAGCAAAGAATGAGAAAATTAAAGTCACAACGAAAAATCATCATAAAAAACAAATTTGGAAGTGATGGGAGAAGAATGGGTGCTGGGAAGGATGGTGGGAGGCAGGTGGAGGGCGATGGAAGAGACAGAGAGTGAAGGATAGGGATGAAGATGAGGGGAGGAGGGGGAAGAGAAGGGTGAAGGGAAGAGGAGCGGGTGACGAGTGATGAGTAGAAAGAGAGAGTGATGAGGGTGATGGGAAGAAGAAAGGTGATGGGATGTGATGGGAAGAGGAACTAGATGGAAGTGGTGGGGGAAGACGAGCAAGGACAAAAAAGGATAAGGAGAGAGTGAGGGCAGTGATGGTGTAGGACGAGTGTGTGGAGGGAAAATAATGGGGATGTGGTGGCGGGGAAGTGATTGGGGTGCAGGTGACGGAGTTGTAGTGTCCTCTCGGCCTGGCCACCTGTGGATTCACTTCAGGTCGGCTGGTGCACCTGGGGTGGGAGATGGAATAGTAGTGACGTGAGGGGAGGGGAGGAAAAAAGGTGAATGGGAGAAATGGGATGATAAGGCGTGGCAGAGTAGACAGGAGATGGATGAAGGGGAGGTAAAGAGAAGTGGAGGAGAGAAGGGAGAAATGAGAGAGCCGACGGTGAGGGAAAATAAGAACAAATGGAGGAGGGGAAGAAGGAAGACGAAAGAGGTAGAATAACGGGGAAAAAGGGGAATGAAGAACGAAGGAAGGAGAAGAGGGAATGTAAAGGAAGAAAACTGAGAAAGGAAGAGGGGTATGGAGGATGACGGCATAGGGAGGAGGAAAGGGAAAAGGGGAGGAGAGAGGAAAAGGGGAGGAGAGAAAGAGAGAATAATGGAATGGATGGGAGCTTAATGGAGTGCAGTGGATGGAAGGGGGAGAGGAAAGGGGAGATGGATAGAGAAATGGAAAAAGCGAAGGAGAAGAAAAAGAAGAAGAAAAGGGGAAAGGGGGGTACGATGGATGGAGAAGGGAATAAGAGGGGGATGAAAGAGTAAGAGAAGGTATGGGGTGAAGTGTGGAATGGAATATGTTATCGGAGGATAAAGAACGAGCGGGGAGGAGGCGAGAGGTTAGGAAAGGAAGGGGAGGTGTGGAGGGAGGGGAGGAGGAGGGAGGATGAGGGAAACTGCAAATAATGAACGGGAAATGAAAGGGGATAAGGGAAAATATGGAAAGAAGGGAAGAGGAAGGGAATAGGAAGGAATAGGAAGGAAGGAAGAACACATAAAACAAAATAAAAAGAAAAGCAAAAGAAACAATAAAACGTATCAATTAACACTTTCTCCCTCTATCCTTCCCTTCCATTCCGTCTCACCAAATTTCTTTCCTTTTCCTTACCTACGCTCTCCTCCTTTTTCTCTCCACCTCCTTCCAATCTTTCTCTCTGTGCATAAAAAATTGCTCTACCCACTTTCTCCCTCATTTCTCCATATTTCTCTCTCTCCTCCCTTCTGCCTTCCTCCTTCACTTATCTTTTTCCAGCACATCTACCTTTTATCCATTCTGTAGACCTTTTCTTTTTCTTTTCCATTTCTCCCTTCTCTCTTTCTTTCCTTTCCCTTATTATTTTACCACTTCTTTCCTTCTGTACTTAAATCCTGTTGATCTCCTTTCCTTTTTTTCTCTACCTCACCTTTTTTTTTTACCATATTCCTTTGTTTCCCTCAATTTCTTCCTTCTTCTCTCTCTCTATTGGTGCTGGACATATCAAAAGCTTTTGATAGGGTCTGGCACAAATCTTGCTTTCCAAACTACCCTCCTACGGTTTGTTTCTATCCTTCTCTCTGTACCTTTATCTCCAGTTTCCTTTCTGACTGTTCTATTTCTGCTGCAGTAGACGGTCACTGTTCTTCCCCAATCTATTAACAGTGGTGTCCAGGGTTCTGTCCCACTCCCACTTCTTTTCTGTTGTTCATTGATGATTTTCTTTCCAAAACGAACTGTCCTATCCATTCCCATGCTGATGATTCCTCTCTGCATTACTCAACTTCTTTTTAATAGAAGACTAACCTCACAGGAACTTAACGATTCAAGGCTGGAGGCAATAGAACGCGGCCTCAGACCTACTTATTATTTCCGATTAGCAAGAAGAACCTGCGTCCTTCAACGCCCAAAAACACAAGCTCCAATCTATCCACTGACAATCTTCCAAACAACTATCCCTATTCTTTGACAACACCCAGCTATCACTCCTTCTCAACACTAAACATCCTCGGTCTATCTTTAACCCAAATCTCAATTGGAAACTCATATTCATCTCTTGCTTCAAATCAGCTTCCTCGAGGCTGGGCGTTCGTACCGTCTCCGCTAGTTCTTCTCCCTGTACAGTTGCTGTCCATACACAGGGCCTTGGTCCGCCCCTCGTATGGAATACACACACACATGTGCATCTCATGTGGGGCCCATCACACAGCTCTTCTGGATAGAGGAGGCAAAGGCTCTTCGTCTCATCGAAGCTCTCTCCTCATACTGATAGTCTTCACCTCTTAAATTCTCACGTAACAAGTTGCCCCTCTTTCTATCTTCTATCGATATTTCCACGCTGACTGCTCTCTGAACTTCTAACTGCATGCCCCCCTCCCATGATCTCTGCTGCACCTGGACTTTCACCATGTCATCCCTATACTGTCTCAAAACCCTTATGTAAGAGTTAAGTCCAGCATCTTCACTCTTCATCCCTCACGCTGCAAACCTGGGAACAATCTTCCTTTATCTGGCTTCTCCTGCCTACGACTTGAACTTCTTTCAAGAGGAGGGATCAGGACACCTCTCCTCCAGTATTTGATCTTGTTGGCCAATTCTGTTTTTTTAGAGCAGCAGAGAAGCGGGCTTTTTTTTATTATTGTTTTTTTTATGTGCCCTGAGTTGCCTCCTTTTGTTGCAAAAAAAAATGTTGTCGAATCCATTGCTGATTTTGAACACTTCAATTAAGTCCTTCTTATCCTTTGCTTGTGGGAAAACATATCTGTGTCTTTAAACGCTCGTCATATGGCAAGTTTCGAGCGCTGGAATTTGTTTGGTTGCTCGTCGCTGTATCTTTTTCTAGCAAAAACTTGATTTTGATATAGTTCGCGACCAGAACTAACGGCGTATTCTAGGTAGTCAGCCAAATACACCTTCATAAGTCTGGTGATTTATAACTGGAGTTTTGAGATTTATCCACAGTATTGGCTTTTTTACTGCTGCAGAACATTGATCACTCATTTTAAGAGTAAGTTACTTTGATACTGACACCAAGAGATGTTTTTCTTATGGCTTCGCTGAGCTTCTCATGTCCCTGAACTGATATTTAAAGTTAGATTTTTTCACTCATGTGCATTACCTTACGTTAAAACCCATTTGGCTATTTTCGCTGCTGTCGGCAAGTCTTATTAAATTCGATTGAATGTTCTCGCAACTTCTTGACTGTTCATTACCGCATTCTCCCATTTTGTGTCGTCGATGAATTTGGCTATTTTTGATAGGATATCAGTTTCAAGTCGTTCACGTAAATTATGAATAGTGCTGGTTCCAGGACCGAACTGGGGAGACTGCCACTGGTGACGGTTTCGCCAATCTGAGCTTCACCATTAAGAGACTATGTTGTTCTTCTGTCGGTGAGCCAGTCATGAATCCACGCACATAGATGGTCGTTAATACCATGTGAGGAACGTAGTTTGAAATATGCCTAACGTGAGGAACTTTATCAAACGCTTTCTGAAAATCCTAGGTAAATTACGTCATATGGGCTTCTTGGCAACCTAACATTTATAAACATCATTGAAAAGGTTAATAGGTTGGTAAAAGGCAAGACCGATAACTATGAAATCATGCTGACTATCAGTTGTCTTAAATTCATTTGTTTCAAGGAAAGTGATCATTTATCCCTGATTATTTTTTCGAATAGTTTAATTAGGACAGACGTGAGGCTGATAGGACGATAATTACTGGCTAGTTTTTGTCTCCGTTTTAAAAGATCGGGGTAATATTGGTTTTTTCCACTGGAGAGGTAACACTGGCCTGCGCTAATGACTTGTTGAATATTAATGTTATGGGTAATTCTAGCTTGTTGACTACATTCTCTTAACACGAGAGGAGATAAATTATCGGGGCCCAGAGATTTATTAGGATCTATTTTCTGCAGTACGCACGCATCGCTGGATATCAGTTTCGGTCAATGCAAGCTTATGTTCTTCAGGGCCTTGAAAGAAATTTTCTTCAGGCTGGGAGTTGATGTCATGTTCTTTTTATTAAATACGCTACTAAAGGGAGGGTTGGAGTTTAGACCGACGCCATGCCTTTATCATCACTAATCGTATTGCCACTTAATAGTAGTGGGCCGATGGTTATTTTTGTAACAGTTTTTCTTGTTTCTTTATGTAACTGAAAAATAACTTTGGATTTTTTTTCTTGGCATCAAGACACACACACTTGATGGAGGAGGGAGGCGGAGGAGGGAAGGAGGAGGAGGGGGAGGCGGAGGAGGAGGAGGAGGAAGAGGAGGAGTAATCAAACGCGTCCCCATTAGATTGAATGTTCTCCTTTCTCTTCATTCCTTCCTCCTTCTCCTACTCTCTACCTCCCTTCCTCTCTACTCCTCCCTCCCTGTCTCTTTCCACCTCCCTTCAACGACATTCTCTCTCTCTCTCTCTCGCTCTCTCTCTCTCTCTCTCTCTCTCTCTCTCTCTCTCTCTCTCTCTCTCTCTCTCTCTCTCCCTCTCTCTCTCTCTCCCTCTCTCTCTCTCTACTCTCTCCCTCTCTCTCTCTCTCTCTCTCCTCTCTCTCTCTCTCTCTCTCTCTCTCTCTCTCAATCTCTCTCTCTCTCTCTCACTCCCTCTCTCTCTCTCTCTCTCTCAATGGCGGCTTCCCACATTCTATGTCTTTCACATTTATGACATATCTCTTTTCACGACTCTCCTCCTCACTTCCTGGCCAGAAGTGGTTATGGCGCAGAGACCATCAACTCCTTCCAAGAAATGCATTGATCGCCCTTTGCACTGCATCGAGAGAGTGATCTGAACTCTCCCTGAGAGTAGATACATAAGTGCTTTTAATCCTTCCCTGCAAGCCACTCCCTATGGCAAACGGATTTGATTAAATCACTCAAAATTTTAATATGAAACAGCCCTAGTATGGGCTCAACAGGCTTTCTACTGCCTGCTAGTAATGTTTCCACGATAGTTTCCTCCTCTTCATCCTCCTTATATTTATTTCTCACAGGCACAATTATTACACAAAGTCACCATTCCTTTAGTGCACACGAAGAGGAGAAGGTGTGCCTAGATGGTAATAGTGGAGGGGCTGAGACAGGAGATAAGAAGAGGTGGAGGAGAAAGAAGCACAAAGAGAAGGAGGAAAGGAGGAAGAGGAGGAGAGGAAGAAGAGTGAGAAGTGAGAGATGAAAGGAGGAAAGACTGAGGAAGGAGGAGGAGGAGAGGAGGAAGAATACATGGGAAGAACGAACGCAGAAGACTATCAATTGGGGTTCTCTCTCTCTCTCTCTCTCTCTCTCTCTCTCTCTCTCTCTCTCTCTCTCTCTCTCTCTCTCTCTCTCTCTCTCTCTCTCTCTCTCTCTCTCTCTCTCTCTCTCTCTCTCACTCTCTCTCTCTCTCTCTCTCAATCTCACTCTCTCTCTCTCTCTCTCTCTCTCTCTCTCTCTCTCTCTCTCTCTCTCTCTCTCTCTCTCTCTCTCTCTCTCTCTCTCTCCCCGATGTCCTTTCGGTTCCAAGGAACCTGTAGCCTCATGGGACACAGAGAGGAGGAGGAAAAGGAGGAGGAGGGATGTAGATAGGATAATAGGATCATAAAGCGTGACGGGTTAGAAGGAGGAGGAGAAAAGAAAAACATGGGTAACAATAAAGAGATGGAAAGGAGGCATGATGAACAACAGGAAGTCAGGAGATCCACTTGGAGGAGGAGGAAGAGGAGGAGACGGAGGAGGGGGGGAAGCATGGAAACATGGAACATGGAAATGCAGGCAACAGAAAGCCTATCGGCTCATTACGAGGTTGCCCGCTTTGGCGATTTAATCTGCTCGACAGATCAGAGGAGGAGGAGGATAATGAAAATTAAGAAAGGGCAGAGACGATACAAATGAAATAGAAAAGAGTAAATTAATAAATCTAAGAAAACAAAAGAAAAACAAAGAATAAATGATATATAATATATATAAAAGAAGAAATAAAAACTGCCCACGAAATCGGAAAGTTCCTGAAAAAAAGATAAAAGATGAGATGAGAAGGAAAATATGAAAATAAAGTTTCTTCAGTACCGTCTCTGTTTACATTTTATCAAATGTTATTATCATCAGTATTACTATTATTACTTTCATTATTTTTTTTGATTCCATTGCTATTACTTTCATATATGTTTCTTCGTCCTTTCAAATATTCCTTCATATGTCAAAAATATTTTTCCCTCTATCTTTTTTGGTTATTTTTTTCCTCTTCCTTATCATCCTCTCCTATCATTTCTTCCTCCTTCTATTTCCCTTTTTTCCTTTCTCACCTCCTGTATCTGACTTCTTCCTTCTCCTTCCTTCTCTCTTTCTTTCTTGTCATTACCTGTCCTTCCTTTATTTTCTTTCTTATATTTCTTGCTATCATATTTTTTCTCTTATATTTGTCGTTTTTTCCTGTCTCTTTCCTGAATCGTATTTTTCTCCTCCTCCATATTTCCTTCCTCTCTTCCTCCTCCTTCTTAATCTTCTTTATCTTCCTCCCTCCCTGACAGCCACTGCGTTCTTCCTTTCTTCAAGACCTACTTTTCTTCTTCTTCTTCTTCTTCTTCTTCTTCTTCTTCTTCTTCTTCTTCTTCTTCTTCTTCTTCTTCTTCTTCTTCTTCTTCTCCTTCTTCTTCTTCTTCTTCTCCTCCTCCTCCTCCTCCTCTCCCTCTTCCTGCTTTTACCTTCGTCTTAAAAGGAAAAAGAAAAGTTAAATATCTCTCTCTCTCTCTCTCTCTCTCTCTCTCTCTCTCTCTCTCTCTCTCTCTCTCTCTCTCTCTCTCTCTCTCTCTCTCTCTCTCTCTCTCTCTCTCTCTCTCTCTCTCTCTCTCTCTCTCTCTCTCTCTCTCTCTCTCTCTCTCTCTCGAAGGAATGTAGATATCCAAGAAGAGAGAGAGAAGAAGTTTATGGGCTTTTAATGTGGTTTCCAACGCTGTCTTCTTTCCCTCATTTCCTCGCCTCTCATAGCTATCGTTTAGAGCCCCTCCCTCCTCCTCCTCCTCCTCCTCCTCCTCCAGACAGAGATGAATGATGACAAAGAAAAAGAGAAGGCAGTGACCGAGGAAGTTTGAGAAAAATCTAATGAAAACACGTACAAAAAAAATCATTTTCTGTGGGTTTTTGTGTTTTCCCTTTTCAACTTTCTCTTCGGTTTGCTTTTTCTCGTAATATTTTTTTCACATTGTCTTTTTACATATTTCATCCCCTTATTTTTACTTCATTTTGCTCTCCCTCAAGCTGAGGGAGAGCAAAATGAAGTAAAAGAGGATACAAAGAAATTGAAAAAAACTCCTACAGGTTAATGACCACGATTAAATCAGGTAATGCCAGGTGGAGTAATTAATGCGTATTATTCACTGGTAAAAGGTGCGACGGGGAGGAACGTGGGAGGGAGGGAGGAAGGAATGAAGGAAGAAAGGAAGGAAGGAAGGAAGGACGGAAGGAAGGAGGAAGGGGGAGGAAGAAAGGGAGGAAGGAGGGAGGAGGAAGAAAGAAGGGTAAAGGGAGGGAGGAAGGGAGGAGGGAGGCATTGAGGGAGGGAAGGAGGGAGGGAGGGAGGCTTTGAGGGAGGAAGGGAGGGAGGGAGAGGAAGGAAGGAAGGAAGGAAGGAAGGGAGGAAGGGAGGGAGGAAGGGAGGAAGGAAGGGAGGGAGGGAGGCATTGAGGGAGGAAGGGGGGGAGGGAGGAAGAAAGAAAGTGAGGAAGGGAGGGAGGCATTGAGGGAGGGAAGGAGGGAGGAGGAGGGAGGGAGGGAGGCACTGAGGGAGGAAGGGAGGGAGGGAGAGGAAGGAAACATGGAAACATGGACATGCGGGCAACAGAAAGCCTATTGGCTCATTACGAGGTCGCCCGCTTGGGTGATTTAATCTGCTCGACCGCCACTTGGGGCTTGATGAGCAGATGAAAGCACTTCGATATTGAGGAGCAGATGAAAGCCCCTCGTTATTCAGTTTACTCCCGACGCAGCAAAATGACGGTCGATTCTATATTTGAAGGAGTTGATGGTATTCGCATTTACTACTTCTGAGGAAGGTGTTCAGTGGCGGATGACTCGGTTTGAAAAGAAACTCCTTCCAATGTCTGTGTTACATCGACTCGACTGAATGGGTAAACCGTTATTTCTAGTTCTTGAGTTGGTTTGCAGTTCAAAGAATTTGGAGTAATCGACGTTATTGAACTTTTTTAGATACTTGAAGACTTGAATCATATCCACTCGTAGGTGTCTTTTCTCCAATGTAAAGAGATTGAGTCGCTTGAGTCGTTCCTCGTACGGTTGAGCCCTTAAGGTTGGAATCATCTTTGTGGCGCGTCGTTGAATCCTTTCCAGTAAAGCAATGTCCTTTCTGTAATTAGGAGACCAGAACTGTACTGCATACTCGAGGTGCGGTCTTACCATGGAATTATACAAGGATAGCATCACGTCTGGTGTTTTACACTCGAAGTTCCTCGCTATGAACCCGAGCATAGTGTTGGCTTTGTTGTGTGCTTTTTTCCAGTGATTCGCGTGTTTCAGGCCACTGCTGATAGTGACTCAAGATCCTTTTCCTCCTGAATCGCCTGCAGAGGTCTCCCATTCATGATGTATGTGTGGTTACTATTTTGGGACCCAATGTGCATGACTTTGCATTTGTCAACATTAAAGACATTTGCCATTTTCCGACCATTCGATAATGTCATTGAGGTCTTTCTGAATGATTTCGCAGTCGTTCTTTGTGAGGCCTCTCCACCCACCTTGGTGTCATCTGCAAATTTCGATATTGTGGATTTCAGTCCTGATTCTAGGTCACTGATATATATGATAAAGAGGATTGGTACCAACACTGACCCTTGAGGCACTCCACTAGTGACTGGAAGCTAATCGGAAGGCTGTCCGTTGAGTAGTACTCGCTGTTTTCTGTCGGTGAGCCAATCTCTTATCCACGCGGTCAGATTGGCTCCGATGCCCGCCGAGTGCAGTTTCTTGAGAATCGCTCGTACGGTACTTTGTCGAAGGCTTTCTGAAGGTCAGGTATATAACATCACTGGGGATGTGGGCATCCAGTTCTTGTATATACCTTGGAAGAAGTTTAATAAATTCGCTAGGCAGGAGCGCTTGTTTCTGAAGCCATGCTGGGTGTCGGAGATTATATTATTGTTTTCTAGAAACTTAACAAGTTTATCTCTAATAATCTTTTCGAGTATTTTTCCTGCCACTGATGTCAAACTTATGGGCCTGTAGTTTAATGCAACGCTTTTGTCTCCTTTTTGAAAATCGGTGTTACGTTCGCCATTTTCCAGTCTTCCGGGACCTTGTTTAGATGAACTGACCAGTTGAATATGTTAGTGAGTGGTTGAAGTATTTGTTGTTTAAGCTCTTTTAATAACCGCGGGGACAAATTGTCGGGTCCCGTTGACTTGTTCGTGTCGAGTTTGTCCAAGTACTTTTTTACTTCTTGGTCGCATATTGAGTCAATTTCAGCGGTGTGATCTCACTCGGCGGGTCAGGACCCTCAGGAATGGTTTCGATGTCCTCGACTGTGAATACGGATGCAGAAGTTACTGTTGAGGATTCTGGCCATCTGTTTACTGTCCTGAGTTACAGATCCAGTCTCGTCTGTCAGGGAACCAATATTGGATTTTACTTTCTT
This sequence comes from Eriocheir sinensis, assembly GCF_024679095.1. NCBI lineage: Eukaryota > Metazoa > Arthropoda > Malacostraca > Decapoda > Varunidae > Eriocheir > Eriocheir sinensis. Next base: position 80,683 of record NW_026111792.1, read on the forward strand.
TTTCAATCTTATGTACGTGAAGAATTTCTTGGAGTTAGTTTCGATTTCGCGCTCTATTTGCTTTTCATAGTTGCGTTTGCTACTCCGAATAAGGCTGCGACAAGCTCTGAGGCTGTTGTGGTACTGTGTACTGGCTTTGGCCGTAGCATTCTCTTTCATCAAATTATAATTCCTTTTTTTTAGGTTTACTGCCCTTTTTATTTCTCTGGTCATCCACGGTGGATCTATGGCCCCATTTACTCGCCTGGAAGGAAGGAAGGAAGGAAGGAAGGAAGGGAGGGAGGCATTGAAGAAGGAAGGAAGGAAGGAAGGAAGAAAGGAAGGAAGGTAGGGAGGAAGGGAGAGAGGAAGAACAGAATGAAAGAGAAAAATAAATGAATGAAGGAATGAAGGAATCAAGAAAAACTGATAAAAGAAAAAAACGAGTGAATGAATGAATGAAGGAAGGAATCAAGAAAAAATGATAAAAGAAAAGAAACAAGTGAATGAATGAATGAAGGATGGAAGGAAGGAAGAACAAAAAAGAAGTGTAAGAAGGAAATGGGAGATGAAGGACGGATATGGAGGATAAAATATACAGAGATAGATAGATAAGTAAACAGAGCAGAAATAGAAGCAAAATAGACAAGGGAATGTAACTGTCTGAAGGGAAATCAAACACCGAAGAAAGAAGAAGAAGAAAGAGGAAGGGAAGGGAGAGAAGGAAGACAGCGAGAGGGGAAGAGAGGAAAAGGGAAGGGTGATGAAGAGGGGAAGAGAGAGGGAGAGAGAACGTGAGCAAGAGGGTGATACTGTGATGGCTAAACAAGGGGAAGGGAATTAAGAAAAGGAGGGAAGGAAGGAGGGAAGGAGGAGGATGAGACAACGATGCAAAGGAGAGAACAGAGGGAGAGAGAGGGTGGATAAACAAGGTAAACAGGACAACGGAAGATAATGTACAAGGAAAGCTCTGATAAAAATGAAGAAGAGGATAATGAAAAGCTAATCTCTGCGAGGCAAACATGAGAAAGGAAAACGTTTTGATAGAAGATAAGAGAGGAGAGACGCTGAAAAAGATTGGAAGTTAAGGAAAATAAGTAAAGAGGAAAATAAGGAAAAATTGATTAGTGTGAGGATTACAGTGCACGGAGGAGGAGGAGGAGTACAAAGAAGTACAATGGAAAAGCAAACAGCAACAGACCTCTTGGTCCTAACTAGGCTGTTTGTTGTTGCTACCATGTACTCTAATCTACGAGTCAGAGACAGGACAGCAAAGGCGAAGGCTCTTCCCCTCCCACCAGTCCCTCCAGCCGAGGCTAGCACGAAAAGAAAGAATACATGTAGTATAGAAAAAACACAATAGTATAGAAAAACTACAATTAGTATAGAAAAACTACAATAAGGAGGAGGAGGAGGAGGAGGAGGAGGAGGAGAAGAAACATTGAAACATAACAAGAATAAAGGAAGAGAAGAGGAAGAGGCTTACGATGCGGAAAGAAGATAAAGCGATGGTCTTCTAGACAAAAGAATGAGAAGAGAGAAAAAATAGATGATGATGTTGGTGAAGATAGCAGAAAAAAAGAGTAAATATGAAACGACAGTAACAACAAACAAATGAAACAAAGTATATAATCAATAAACAAGAATGAAAGAAACGAAGAGAAAAAAGAAAAAAATTCATTGGTAAACAAACCGAATAATCTACTAACTATTTGACTGACAGAATGACCTACTGGCAGACTGACTGACTAACTATATGACAAACTGATAATGCCCATGACTCTGTGACTGACTGACTAGCTGCTGGACTGACAAACTAATATACTAATGGAATGACTGATTGACTGACGGATTGACTGAATATTAGCGGACTTATATTGTCTGGCTTTGAGACGACTAACTATATGACGGACTGATAAACTAAACCAACTCAAAAACATATTCTCCTTTCTTTGTTTCCAAAACGTTGATTCCTTTGTCGATAAAAACACGTCGCAATAACTCGTTATCCTTTCTTTGTTCTCAAAAAGTCGATTCCTTTGTCGATAAAACTAAGACATCGCAACAACTCATTTTCCTTCCTTTAAAGGTCAGTATCCCACCCCGACATTTACGTCAGGTCAGCATCCCACCCCGACATTTACGTCAGGTCAGCATCCCACCCCGACATTTACGTCAGGGTCAGCATCCCACCCCAACATTCAAGCTGGGGTCAGCATCCCACCCCAACAATAAAGCTGGGGTCAGCAGCCCACCCAACATTCAAGCTGGGGTCAGCATCCCACCCGACAGTTAAGTCAGGGTCATCATCCCACCCGACAATTAAGTCAGGGTCAGCATCCCACCCGACAGTTAAGTCAGGGTCAGCATCCCACCCCGACAATTAAGTCAGGGTCAGCATCCCACCCCGACAGTTAAGTCAGGGTCAGCATCCCATAGAGAGCCGAAAATGTTGAGTATGACTTTTTCCTTTTTAAGATGTTGTGTTTCTATCGTATTCTTTTTGCTGGTGTTCTTTTTTCTGTATTTTCCTCATGCTGGTTTTCTCTTTCTTCTTTTTCCTTTTTCTGGTGTTGTTTCTACTGTATATCGGCTTTTCTTGGTGCCGTATCCTGCTACAGACGAATCTCCTTCACCCCAGAGAAGCCTCGCCCGTACCAACATACCACACCAAAGTCCTTTATCCTAGCTGTTTGTTTTGCTAGTGTTGTGTTTTGTATCTGATTTCTTTTTTCTGGCATTCCTTTTCTGTATTATCCTGTCTCCGGTGTTATTTTTCTTTATTTGTCGTGTGACAGTATTGTGTAGAGTATCTACATCGCCTCTACCTGGTGCCGTATCTTGCTACAGCTGAGTCTCCTTCACCCCAGAGAAGGCTCACCCATACCAATACACCACACCAAAGGCCTTCATGCTGGATTTTTGTGTTTTTGTTTTATTTTTTTCCTTTTTCTCATCTGTGCTTCTATCTTATCTATTTCCTGGAATTCCTCTCCTGTATTATCCTATTTCTGATGTTTTTTTTAGTTTATTTTCCTTTTTTTCGGTGTTTTTATTTGTAATATCCCTGTCGTGGAGTTGTTCTGAAATCGCCTTTCCTTGGTGCTGTGTGTTGATACGAATGAACCTCCTTCACCCCAGAAAAGACCCGCCCATACCAACACACAACACCAAACGCACTCCCTTCCCCCCGCCCCTGGACACTCGGGATCTACGGCACCGCCATGGACGCCCCGAGGGAGCCGAGACGCCCTGCCGGAACCCCTAAGCCCTGCGACGCTCGCCAGGAGACCTTGGGCTCCCTGACGCTCCCCTAACACCGCCGAGGCAGGGAGGCAAGGACTCCAGACAACTGCAGAACAGCTCCAGACGGGAATAATAAATTAATTGTAAACACCGTGACGGCGCAAAGGCTGCGTTTGTCGAGTCTGGGATGGCAGGACGCCGGCCGAGTGTTTTGGCGCGGCATCCGCTTCCCCTTTTTTTCTGTGTTCTCTCATTGTTATATGAGAGAGAGAGAGAGAGAGAGAGAGAGAGAGAGAGAGACCATTTTAATAGGTATAATGCTTTCGTAATTCTTTAATCAGTTGATATTGCTGTTATTACCAATTCTATCTATTTATCTATCTGCACCCCCACCCTTCCCCAACACCGTATATTAATGCATAGGTCTTCCTCCTCCTCCTCCTCCTCCTCCTTCGCCTTTGCGTCCTGTGTCTCTGACTCGTAGATTAGAGTAGATGGTAGCAACAAGAGACCAAGAGGTCTGTTGCTGTTTGCTTTTCCTTTGTACCCTTTTGTACTCCTCCTCCTCCTCCTCCTCCTCCTCCTCCTCCTCCTCCTCCTCTTCCTCCTCTTCCTCCTCCTCCTCCTTCTACTTTTCCTCTTCCATCTCCACGTATGTTGTATTCCTGTTGTTATTTATGCTCTTTATTAAATTTGTTTTTCTTATCCACCTTTTTCTGTATTTCTTCTAAAAACTCCCTTCTCTTTTATTTCCTCCTCCTTATCCTCCCTTTTTATCAATATTTTTCTTCTTCTTCTTCATCCCTTTTTAGTTGTTGCTCCTGTTTCATGTTTATTTTAATCCATTTTCCTTCTTTTTCAATATTTCTTTTCATTTTCATCTCATTTAATTCAGGCCTTGAGCTGCTTCCTTGACTGTAAACAAAAAATAACAACAACGACATTCTCTCCGCATTACGTTCTTTTCCTAATCTTCTACTATTATTAAATCTTCATTATTCTCCTCCCCCTCTTCCTCCTATTTTACTTTATTTTAAATACCAGACGACCATTTGTGTTATATCTCCTTTTTATCTCATTACCTCTCCTCCTC